>NC_135718.1:77353239-77636730 GCF_964656455.1 Halichoerus grypus
ATTTCCTTATAATTTTGTGTCCTTAGAATTTCCTACAGGGGTGCTTGGGTGGCTCAGTTGGTTAAGCGACTGCCTTTGGCTCAGGTCATGATCCTGGAGTCCTGGGATCGAGCCCTGCATCGGGCTCCCTGCTCAGCAGGGAGTCTGCTTCTCCCTCTGACCCTCTCCCCTCTCATGCTCTGTCTCTCATTCTCTCCCTCTCAAATAAATAAATAAAATCTTAAAAAAAAAATTTCCTACAGTGTCTAGTATTGAGTGCAGTAGACGTCTGAGTTCTGTGCTCCAGAGTTTCTTAAATTATCTTTTATTTGTGTTTGTGTTATCAATTTGATAGACAGTTTATTGTAGTTGTTGCTGTTTTTATTCCATTTTAGGTTTTTTCCCAACTATTTTGATTTAATTTTATGTTTTGAATATGTGAAATATTTACATGGCCAAGGTCAAAATTATATAAGAATTGAAAAGTTTTAATCCCATTTGTATTTATTAGTCTCAGGTTTATTTTTCTCCCCTATGTTTCTTTTGACAAAAATAAGTGCATGTACATTTCCCCTTCTTATACAAGAGGAGAATATTTTATATCTTCTTTGGTACCTTTTATTTTTCATTTGACAGTATATTCTGGGAATTGCTCTAATATCAGTTTATAAAGGTTTTCCTCATTCTTTCTCAAAAACACATATACCCCGTTGTGCACTGTAGATAATTCAGTGTCTTATGGATGCACATTTAGCTCATTTCAAAAATTATGTTGTCGTAAGTGATGCAGCTTTTAGCTGGCCTGGTTCAGGTCTCTCAAGAGGTTGCAATCAAGCCATGGGCCAGTTATCTTATGGCTCAATTGAGGCTGGAAAATCCACTTTTTAGCTCACTCAATAGTTGCTGGTAGGCCTTTGTTTCTTGCCACTTAGGCCTATCCATGGGCTGCCTGGGTAGCTCAAGACGTAACAGTTGGCTTCCTTCTCCCCTGGGCCACTTTCTGACATGATAGCTGTCTTCCTCCAGTATGCATAATGACAGAAAACACATGCACCCCCTGTGCACACATCCAAGGCAGAAACCACAGTCATTTTATAATCAAATATTGGAAGTGTCATTGATCATATCTTCTGTATCTTATTAAACTAGAAGTGAGTTGTGGAGCCCAGACCACACTCAAGAGAAGGGGAAAAAGTCCCACCTATTGGCGGGGAGGCATGTAAAAAAGAGATTGAGAGAGAGAGAGAGAGAGAGAGGGAGAGAGAAACCAAGGAAAAGACTCTTAACTCTAGAGAACACACTGATGGTCACCAGAGGGGAGGGGGTGGGGGAATGGGGGGGAAATAGGTGATGGGGATGAAGGAATACACTTGTCTTGATGAGCACAAGGTGATGTATGGAACTGTTGAATTACTATATTGTACACACCGGAAACTAATATTTCACTGTATATTAACTATACTGGAATTTAAAATTTAATTAATTTAATTTAAAAAATGTATGAACAGATTTTTAAAACTACCGCATTGCCTAATGCAGAGACTTCATCTCAAAACACGTATTCTGTGATAGCACTTATACTGTATGATGTCGCAAGCATTTTCTCATTTAATCCTAACAACTATCGTGTACTGCTCCAGAGAAGAACCACGTATCTCTCAAATCATAACTTTATAGTTTTAATGAGTTTCCTGGTTGTAAATCAATTGCTATGACTATACACCTTATATTACAGTTTAGCGAATCATCTTACACGTCTGTGCTACTTAGTGTCTTAGTTATTGTTTTAATGTTTTGAGGACAATGATTTTTTTTTTTTTTTTTTGAGGACAATGATTAAAAAAAAAAAAACCAAAGAAGAGGCAATACCCTGTTTAGCATGGGGAGAAATGAGTGGGGTGATAGATTAAAAAGATTGACTATAAGTTGGTGATCGTTGAAGCTCTATGATGGAAAGAAGCTTTGGGGCTCATTGTACTGTTCTTTCTACTTTTATATACTTTTTAGTCTTTCCAATATGAAAAGTAAAAAAAAGGGGGGGTAGAAAGAGAAAAAGAAAACCTATCCCTTTTAATTTTAATTTTCTGCCTGAGATTTATTGCAATAAGGGTATATAAGTGCTTTTGATCATTGAAAAAAAAAACACACAGCAGACAAGCTGTTCTTCTCATAACTGTTAACTTTTCTGGTCATCAGAAAGAGCCACAAGTTTCTAACATGTAGCCCTTCTTCTGTGACAGAGTCCCCAAACTGTGTATGGTAAATACACAGGAATCACCTATGGAGCTTGTTAAAATGTCCCCAGGTCCCAATACCGGCAATTATCATTTAGAAGATTTCAGTGGAATAAAGAAGTCTACATTTTAAGCAAATACCCCTGGTGTTTCTGATTCCAGTGATAAATGGGCCCCAATTTGATATACACTCTTCTGTGGATTTCCAGTCAGGGCACTTTTACGAGTAAAGCAGTGTGATAGAAAGATGAATGCAAGGTTCTTACACTCTGCTCTATTTCCTAAAGAGACTTGCCAACTAGTAAAGAATGGCAATGCATAAAGCATTATAACAGGAGTATAAAGAATAAGGCTTATTCCATGTTATCCTACCAGCTCTCGGTAAGGAATGAAGATCATATGGGGACAGATTTCTTGTTTGGGTGAGCAGAATATAACAGGAGCTCTGAAAATATAGAAGAATACATCATTGTTTGCTTTTCTAAAGAATCAGATGTTTCAAGCTAGTCTTGTCAAATGGTGGAAATTTTTCATTTTGTAGATGACATCTCTGATAAGTTCCAGGGTTTTAGGTTATTGATTAAAGAAGCATTCACATGCTTTGAATATAAAATATGCAAATGACAAAGGTAGTGTGAAATTAAATTAATATTTTTGGCATTAAGTTTTTCTAATAGCCAAGCAGGTGAAAAACACTCCTAGTTCAGTAGCATTAAAATAGTAATAGCTAACTTTTATTGAGCACTTATGAATTAGGGGTAGTATTCAGTATATAAAAATCCATCATATATTATCTCGAGTTAAGACTATAATCTCATTATATGGTGGCTGTTCATTTAGGGTAAGGAAAAGCAATCTAATTTGTCCATTTGCTAGACTGAGTTACATTCTTATTGCATATCTCCCACTTGTGAATAATCTTTTTTTTAAAAGAGTTTATTTGAGAGAGAGAGAGATCGGGGTGGGGAAAGGTGGAGAGGAAGAGGGAGAGAAAGAATCTCAAGCAGATTCCCCTCTGAGTGTGGAGCCCAACTCCAGGCTCCATCTCACATCCCTAAGATCATGACCTGAGCTGAAATCAAGAGTCGGCCACTTAACTGACTGAGCCACCCAGGTGCCCCCCACTTGTGAGTAATCTCTTAAAGGGATGAGTAAGATCAGAGGAAAAGTATAGCAACCAAGCCAAACTTTTGAAGAGGATGATGATTTAAAATATGTCTTTGGATTAAATACTGATGATTGGATTGAACACTCACCCCAATTTCAGAGAAATGTCAACACTAAATAGCGTGATTTGCTTGCCTTCATTTCTCTCTGTGCTTTTGAAGAACTACTTTTATCCTGAATGAAACTAAACAAAGATAGAAGAGTTAAAGTGTATCTAGAAGTCCAGGTGACCACAGAAGCATTAACAACTCCTCATGTGTCCCTGAACAATAGGCCAGAACTAACTCCAGTAAAGCCTGAAGTCACTCTAGACAAGAGCATCTGGTTTAGCAAATACAGGTCTCTCGAGTGCAGATGAGTTCATTCAGCTTTAGAATATGTCTAACATCAGTGCTGGAACAAGTTATATAATGGTCTGCCTAAATTCCAATGCTGAAAGTGAGGCATGTAGCTCTCCTTACTGCCTGCAGTGACATGGTGGGAGAGACGACTCCTCTGGTGAAATAATGAAGCGATGGCCTCCTGTTCAGACAGACAGGAGGTAACTTATAGCTAAGGCATTTGAGAATAAGCCCTCAAATTTCATGTCCCATTAGTCAAAAGTTCTATTTGTTGCATCAACAGAAATGGCAGCTAGAAAACACTATTAAAACTGTATTCTAACCAAAGCAGAACTTTGCTCTCTTTAAATCATTACAGGTTCATTGTAAAGGATATTTATGATTATACATGTTCATAATTCCCCATGCCTAATCTTGCCAACTGGAGAATCTCTGCAAATGTGCATATCTTATAAATATATGCAAAAAGTTACTGCTTCTCCTTTTTATCTGTTTGACCCTTTTCTTTAGACCACAGTGCATCTTTCTTACTTATCTGTTTATTTGTTCTGTGTACTTCTCAAATCTCAGCTGGATGATAAACAGGAGCCACTGCTGGACTTCAGGGATATGAGGGCAAATGTGGTGGGTCAGAACTGGCAGAAATTGATTGCGGAGGTGGTGGAGGGAGAAGAGCCTGAAAAGCTATTTGAGAAATAACCCAGGCTGTGTCCACTTCTGGGATCCACATCTACCTGGTTACTGTGGGGGTGGTCCAAATAAACCTACTTACAGAGCCACTGAGGAGCCTCCTAGGAGGGGGTAGGAGTAGGGGAGAATGCAACATATGCCCCCCCTTTCAAGAAAAAAAGCCTGATAAAACAGTCACAGTAACAAATAGTTTTTGTTAAGGGCTCGTACCATGTTAGCTGTTATGAACACAGGCCTAAATCCTAGGGAGAGAGGGAACTGTAAGGAAATGCTGAAGGACCATTTTCTCTGCATTTTGGAACTCATCAGAACCAAAACATCCTGCTTTAAAACCCATCTAAAAAAGTAGTAATTAGATGGGCGGCTTTGCACGGTGGGGATCAAGGCAGTCACCGGCAGAGGAATGCTGTCCCCAACCTAAGGAACAAAGGAAGTATTGAGCCTGGGGGAAGCAGGACAGACTGGCGAATATCGAGCGGCTGCCACTATGCCTTCTCCGATGGGAAGAGCAACAATGGGACCTTCTGCACACATGACACTTTTACTATTATTGCTCCAGCACATCTCCTAAGACTAAGAACATCACTCCACACAAGCACACTGCCATGGTTAAACCTGAGAAAAATCAGTTGTTATGTAATTTCACCTAATATTTTGTCTGTATTCAGATTTCCCCAATTCTCTCAAAAATACTACAGCTGGGTTTTCCGCCTGCCGCAACCAGGATCCAAGCCCATTTCATGAATTGTTTTAGTTAGTTTTTTTTTTTTCCCCCTAGGGAGTTTTTCATTGTTAATTTGGGAATAATTTCAGACTTAGAAAAAAGGTTACAAGAATAATACAAAGAATTCCTGTGTATCTTTCACTTAGATTCCCTAAATGTTAACACTTTACCCCATTTCTTGTCTGTCTGTCTCTGTCTCTGTCTGTCTTGGTCTTTCTCTCTGTATATGTATAATATGAAATTGTTATTTCTTTCTGTTTGAGAGTAAGTTGCAGAAGTGATATTTCATATCCTTAAATACTTCAGTACATATTTCCTTAAAACAAGGACACTCTCTTACATAACCATAGTACAATTGTCAAAACCAGGAAATTAGCATGGATACAATATTATCTAATCTACAGGCTTTATTCAAATTTTGCCAGTTGATTCGGTAATGCCTTTTATAACAACAGAAAAATATTAATTTTTTTTATGCTCCAAGATTCAATCAATGATCACATGTTACATTAAGTTGTCATGTCTTTTTAGTTTTTGTTTTATTTTGTTTTGTTTTTTAATCTGGAACAGTTCCTCAGTCTTTGTCTTTCATGACCTTGGTATTTTTGAAAAGTTGAAAAGTACTGAACAATTGTAATACAAAGTGTCCCCTGATTTTGGTTTGTCTGATGTTTCCTCCTGATTAGATTCAGGTTTTGCATTTTTTGGCTGGATGTGATGTGTGTTCTCAGAACATTATGTTACGAGGCACATGGTGCTGCCCTACCCCACCACTGGTTAACTTACCCATCACGTTAACTTGGTGATGGTAACTGGTGATGATGGTTGGTTAAGGGGATGTTTGTCAGATTTCTCCACTGTTAAGTTATAATTTGTCTCTGTGTAATTAATAAGTAATTTGTAGGGAGAAACTTTGAGACTATGTAAATATCCTGTTTCTTTCACCCACTGGTTTGAGCATCCATTGATGATTCTTGCCTGAATCATATCCAGATAAATTTTATGCTTTCACCTGGACTTTTTTCTTCTTTCTCTCCTGAATGACCTCAAAAACACTATTTTATAAGTCTACTTTACTCAGAGTTTCTTCCAAAATTCTAGCTAGTTGTCTCCAGATATCTTTCCATGGTATGTTCAGAGACCAGGTGGTGTGGTGTCTCTTCCTTCTCACACCTTCCCCTTGGACAGGTGCTTGTTCTCTCCCAAACTTTTATTGGCTTAAGCCATCAGTTTGTTATGTAAGACATTTCACATGACATTTCTGCTTTGTCCTAGTTTTCCTCTTGCCTGTTCCTGGTTTTAAACAAAAATCTTTTCTCTTTAATGCCCACATCCTGAAACACATCTACTTCTGTTTCTCAAGTTTTGGCATTTAACAGCTCCCTTCGTAAAAGATTTTCCCATTGTTAGTCACTGTTGTTTTATAACCATGGCTTTTAGCTTCCAAATCTTCCATTTTCTTTGTTGGGTCCTTCTTCTACCTCTGCCATTTTAGCTTTGGAAGATCACCTTCATCAAGCCTTTTAAGATCTCTTTCCATGTGGACTTCGGGAATTTGAAGCCTGTGTCCCAGTGGTTGTCATCTTATGACCTCAAACACTAGAATGCAAAAATGAGTGGATTCTGTACTGTTCCGATATAGCTCCTCTGCTTCCAAGGAACTGACCTGTGTTCATTATCTGTATTATTGTTTTTTTCCCTTAGGTTGTGTTTCTTCAGTATTTTCACCAATTTCAGCTTGTCTTCCAAAGCAACTCTGAACTCAGTTTTTACAAATAGTTTACTCATTTTTCCATTTAACTCAGATTGCATATCCTTCCCCCACCTGTGAGACTGCAAGCAGTCAAGTTCATTCTCACGGTGGCCCTTTATACAGCTTTCCCTTCGTTTTCATTTTGATATGTTTCCCAGGGAAGCAATACATTCAATTTAGTGTACCTGTTCTTGCCTTCATTTTACCATGTCCTGTGCTTTGGCGATCTCCATACCTATGTCTGTATTCTTGCAAAAATTCCACATAGTCTCCCTCTTAAGAAATACTAGGTCAATTGGTAGTTCTCAAACTTGAAACCTTCCCTGGCTGCACCCCACAGGGAAATGCTTTTTTGAATAGCAACTACCATTTCTTGAGCTGTTTAGCATATTTGCCTATCCCAGCTTTAACCATTCCCTTCCATGAAATCAAGTCTTTAGAAGAAATCCGGTTTGTTTTGTGTTGTGTATGGTGAAGGGACATAGCACACAATCACAGGTAGCCTCTGAAGTCCTTGAAATTGTGTGCAGACTTTTGTGCATTTCTCTTGGTTTATGGTTTCATCAAATTCTCAGAAGCATCCTGCCTCCCGTTCTGAAGTTCTGGTTTAAGTTCGTATTCTCTGGTCTAAAAGCCAACCAGGCTATTACTTCTGCATTTCAGCGTCTAAAGAAGTAAATCATCAAGCCCAGAGTCTTCCTCTTCCATGCCATTCTCAAAGTAGGTACTGGGTTTAGCCTTTGCCAGGTTAATGAAATTCTAAAGAGTTCTCTTGGAGTTTTCCCATCCTTTTCTCCTCATGTATTCTCCCAAGAGAACCCAGCTTTGCAATTTGAAAATCCTATCAATTCCCAAATTCCAGGGGCATTAGTTAGGGTCTTGGATTCATGCAGTCCAGCCTATATCTACTCTGTTCTTTTGGGCAGTTGCTCCCCTGTTTCATAGGCAGATGATTGCAAATAGTTTCCCCTACTGGGGTATTTCTCCCTTCCAGAAGCTACGTCAGTGTTCCCTGCCCTCTTCCTTCCGTCTCCTGTGCCTTCTGTGACCCATACGGAGGACAAAATAGGTGAATAGTGTTTGCCTCCTTTCCCTTTATTGTCTTCTGCATCCCCCACCACATCTTTGTAAAAACTGCTTGTCTCTGTCCTGCCCCAGTTTTTCAAATATGCTTTTCTTCCTTTCAGAATGCCCCCTCGAAGCTGACACTTATCAAAACCCTGAACCAAAAGAAAAACGCTGGGATACACGTCTCTACACTGTCTCATTTCCACTCCTGTTGCTCTTACTCTTGAATTCCTTTGTCGGTTAGCTTTTGCCCTAGCTACACCCAAACGACGCTTTCTCTCTCCTCCCGTCTTCCCTGCTCCTTCCCGGGCACGCTCTTCCCCCCTCCCCCATGTTGGCCATCTTATTTCCATCTCTGCATCCTCTCTCTCCTCACGTTTCCCTCCCCCTTTACCCCCTCTAGCAGCCCCTCTTGATTTCCCTTCTTTGCAGTACGCTCCGCTTACTTAAATGGAGATGATTTGTTTTGACACAATCTCTATAAGGTACTGAGAGCAAATGTATTATATGCTCCATCTTATAAAGATAGTAAGCGAAGCTTGAAAAGTTTAACATGTGTCCAACACCACACAACCACAGACCCAGAGTTCCCTTGTCACACTCGTTTTATTTAGTGACAAAACAGAGAAACAGGTAATACTTGGGAGCGCCTGGGTGGCTCAGTTGTTAAGCTTCTGCCTTCAGCTCAGGTCATGATCCCAGGGTCCTGGGATCGAGCCCCACATCAGCTCCCTGCTCCGTGGGAAGCCTGCTTCTCCCTCTCCCGCTCCCCCTGCTTGTGTTCCCTCTCTCACTCCCCCTGCTTGTGTTCCCTCTCTCGCTGTGTCTCTGTCAAATAAATACATAAAATCTTTAAAAAAAAAAAAAACCAAACAGGTAATACTTGAATGTTGCTTATTACTTTCTAGAATCTAGAATGTTAAGTGACTTTAGCTAGTGTCTTGGTTTCCTAAGATTTCTGCTTAATTGTTTAATCAAAAAGAATTGAAAATTAAGCCTGGCCTAGAGAAACATTCACTACTGATTTGGGGAGGTATCTATTACAGTTGCCCCAAATTACGCACCTGGCACAGCAGTAGGACCGTGACCTGGGCCACGTTCTCCGGTCCCAGATCTGGTGCTCTTCTTTTTTTTTTTAAGATTTTATTTATTTATTTGAGAGAGAGAGAGAGGACAAGTGGGATTAGGAGCAGAGGAAGAGGGAGAGGTAGAGTCCCCACTGAGCAGGGAGCCCAATGTGGGGCTCAATCCCAGGACCCTGAGATCATGACCTGAGCTGAAGGCAGACATTTAACCGATTAAGCCAACCAGGCACCCCGATGATGCTCTTCTGACATAGCTTCACCATCACTGGGAATATTAGCCTTTGAAAATAGTCCCTCTATCAGGCTAGCTTTTCAATATGGCACCGCTCACCTTCAGAAAGACCTCACCCATAATTTCCCAATGATCTCGGGTCACCTTAAAAACAATGTAAGGACTACTTTTGAAAAGTAAGCAGAGCTTCACATAAATCCTTTAACTAAATGCAAAAGTGATAATAAATACAGTTCCATTAAATTGTAGAACCTTCTGTTAATTTTACTCATGCCTGTTGAAGCTCTTTGGTTACCCTCGTGTTCCGCACTGGCTCAAAGCAGAGCCTGTTCACAGCATGACTGGAGAAGGTGTTTTGCTGAATGGGTAGATGAACACATATTCCATTTGCATGCTGATCAAGAAAGTGGAAGTCACAAAACTTTTTTTGTATTTTCACTTTTTTGCAAACAAATAATAGTCAAACACGGTGCCACACAACTTCCTGTTGTGGAACTTTCTCCACTCTGAGGTGACTGCAGCTCTCTTCAGAATCTAAACATCCCAACTCCTGCTTTCCCTTTTCCTCTCAAACACCTGTCTCTGTCCCTGCATGTATTTTAACAGAATCCATATGCGACTTTTTTTCCCCTTCACCTTATTTTGTGTGTGTGTCTCCTGTGGATATCAGGCATGAGCACCCATGTTGTACTATCATGACAAAGGATAATCTGTTTTCTTTTAGGTTAATTTCAGAGTCAGAGGTCAAGACATTGTCATTGGAATGGCTTCCAGTGTTTTTCATCTTGCTTATGCTCTGCTAGTATTCAGAATTGTTTGGGAATGTTTTTATAACCCAGTCATCAGCAGTGGTAAAAAGCAACATGGACAAACACAGCTTTGAGTGACTTCACATCCCACATCACAGCGAAGGAAACCATCAGGATAGTTATGATTTGTGCCTTTCAAGTTGTTGCTTGAAAAGAGAAGGTAAAAAAAGAGGACAGGGAAGGAGAGGGAGAAAAAGGAAGGGAAACTCTTCTACAATATGAACAGACCTAAATTCATAGGCATATCCCCTCAATAGTGGAAGACAGTGGTCTTGAGCTGGCTTGTGAAATGATGAGGACTAGTAGAGAACTCACTGTTTAAAAAATAATGTTCAGGGGAAAACCTGGAAAACTTACAAATTAAAAAATGAACCAGGGGAGGACACTTTGCCGAGTATTACACAAAATCACAGACTACCTGATGTCATATTGTAGCTACTCAATGACTGGTGACTGATGTTCAGCTTTCATGCTTCCTTCTGTTCCAATATAGCTTCTGTTAACATCAGAAGATACTGGTCATGAGGTGGGGGGAAAACCAGATTATTATCTGCTTAAGCCCCTATTAAATGTCCACTTACTACCTTTATTATCTACTTTGCCAGGATATCAGAATATATATCGTCGATGGAAAAAATTATAATATATGTATCTCCTCCTAAATATCCATTTATTGTTTTTCCTAACTATACATCAGATTATTGTAATGGTTCCTTTGAAGCTGGCTTGCAAATAAACGCATGCCAAAGCCAGGGATGACTCATGCTGGTGAGACAGTGAAAAGTAAGCACTGATTTAATTTCCTGTACAACAGAAAAAGTTGATTAGTGTAAAAGGTCAATTATTATAGGTAGCACTCATCTGCAAATGTTCTGGGCTATAAAATATTTTTAAATGGTTTCATACCTTATTCAGTTTCAAAACCTAAATATCCCACACTCAGAGCTTTGTCCTGTGCGGAAAGAGGACTGCCATAAACCTAGGGAGGGAAGAGAGACTATGATATCTCTAAGGTTGGTCATCCTGCCTCCCTACTTTTAGAGACCATCTACAGGTTGCCTTTTTGTAAATATTCGGGGATGAAGAGATTGAAAACCGGAGAGAAAACTGCACACACACAAAACTGGGCAGGAGAGTCATATTGGGAAAATATAAAAAGCCCACAAAAGCAGGTCAATAGTTTACATTTTACTGTTAGAAATACATTAGCAACTTGTATGCCATTTCCCACATCTGCCCCAATAGCCACCTTTTGGACTTTTCCTGATGTTTCTTAAGAGGACTGAATGCTACTTCAAACATTACCTTCTAAAATGCAGTGGGCACCTTTTCCCTGAGGGCACCCCAGGAAATGTTCTGCAGGCTGAGGGGCAGTGGAGTTCCCGGTAAAATAATATTGGGAGGTTCTCACACAGTCTCTTCCTCTTGACACACACGATGCATATTAGTATATGGAAAGTTCTGCTGTCAAACAAATTATTTAACTCTGTTTATCCTCGCTTTTCTCAAACATCCTTCTGAGTTGTTTTGTTTTTACCAAACTTTTATGTTACTTATTTTATTTATTTTATTTTATTTTATTATTTTTACTCTAACACCCTTTAACATCTCTGAGAATTAGCAGTCTCACTTCAGAAAACATTGGACTGCCCTTCACCTTCGTGGTCCTTCATCACCTCCTGTCACATCATCCCTAGCTCCTCAAGTTCTGCAGTGCTGTCAGGAGTAATTATAATAGAGGTAATTATAAGTAATGCTCCTTCTCCTTCCACATATGCCACAGACACTCAGGACTGTGGATGGAGTACTCTCAGCACTGTTCGATTAAGATGAGGAAATCTTCATAAATAGTAGCTTAATAAGAAATTAGTTTGATACATTAAATCCAGTTTTGGGAAATACGGGCCAGAGAACTAAATGGGCTGTCTGGGAGTTGTACGTTAGTTAGTTAGCTCATGTATACTCAAGAGACAATGGAAACTGATAGAATAGAGTCCGTTTCAATCTGTTTTAGGGTCCACGACACAGGAAAATACTTACGACAAGGGTTTGGAATGCCCCAGGGCTTTCCTTGTTTTTTCCCTCCTGTTTTAGGCTTTACTATGTTACAACTCCTACGTAGTTTGTATGCTGTGGCTGAATTGCATAGCTGTAGTCATTTTAAGAAATTTTACAAGAAAAACAAAATTTTAAATTTTGAAAAAAATCCCAGTTTTAGGTAAGAAGAGGTTTATATTTTGATGCTGTATTGTATGACCTTAGAAATCTGAGAATTTGAACAGGCTGTGCATCAAAAGAAATCAAGTTTAAAGAGTAAGTATGTCGTATTTTTTAAATGGGTTATTACTGTGACTTGCAGTTTGTAAAGTTATTTTTAAGAGAGCTAGAACATATTACTCCTGCAAAAACCATGTTTACATTTGCTAAGAATAAACAGGATTCTTGACCTTAAAAAAATAGACAGCTTTCTATATTATCTGATCTTGTTCAGTAATTTATTGCCATAGCCCTGGCTAATGTTCACTTTGTGTGCGCATGGTTCTTTCATGTAAAGATTGTAGGAGCTCCCACTTATGAGCTTAAAAAGTTCATAGATAAGAGTGAAGAAAATCTTTTGGTTGAAAATGACACAATAAGGGACTAGCCACCATTAAAGTAACTGCTTACTACATGTGCTTCTTTTTAAAATAACCTTTGAATACTTGATATTTAATAAACTTAGAGATTACATCTTAGAGAATTACCTCGAGGCACTGCAAAATAATTTCACTAATTCAGTTTCTAAAAGGTAAATGTTTTGCTACAGCTTACTCCCAAATCAGTTTAAACCATGTCCTTTCAATGGCTAAGTGAACAAATTGAAATTAGCATTCTGCCACATAGTTTTCTCCCCATAAAATCTAGCCAAAAATCCATACAGAAAGGTTATTTTCAAAAGAGTTTTAAGAGACTTTTAATGTTATTCTAATCAATTTTCCAATACAGGGAGTCCCTTTAGCCAAGAATGGGCAGCTGTCTCGCATTGTCGTGCCTAGCCACTCTATACAGAAAATCAGTATTTCAGAAAAGAGTTTGTAGTTTGATCAAGGCCAGGCTTTTGAGTTTTCCTTCTTGTCTCACAAGAAATCACAGCCTGAGTACTCTGATTCGGTATTCTGAATTGCTCGCATGTAGAAACAGCTCAAGAATACCAGCTGATGGTCTTAGAATCTCAGATGATGAACAGAGTCTTGCGCATCCACCAGACACGGCCGTGTGGTTGAATTCGCTGCCATGAGTGTCTCCTAGACAAGCCTGACACATTGGTGTGGCCCTCTCTGCAAGAGGTTATCTGTTCTTGTGAGAAAATGGGGAGCTCAAATTGACCAGGTCCTTGCTATTAAGTTTCAGTTTGAATAACCTTGGGAACCCTAAGCTCCACATCCATTTTGGCCTTCTACTTGTTTACACAAAGGGAACAGACTCAAAGGACTCATGTCCTAGAATTCATACTGGCCTCGTCACACAGAGCTGTGGGTTTGATGTTCTTGTCCTCAATTTATTGCTGGGGTCCAAGTACCCCGGTACCATGGTGATTAAGTGCCATTGAAATACATAGGTAATCAGTTAGTGTACTGGAGGATTGATTTCTCTCTTTCCTTTTCTGAACAGACAAAAGCAGTCTTCTTAGAAGCAATGAGAATAAGAGGACACTTAACATTTACGTTATGAGGACAGCAGTGATAAAGGCAAAGATGCCATTTAATTAATAACTTCACCTGGGCAGGGACTATCTGCAGGGAACTGAAAGTATTGAGAACCCTAATTGGCTTCTCCCCATATAGAACACAGGCCTCTCTTTGGAAGATATTGAAAAGGTAAATCATTTGCTCTCAAGCTGACTTCAGGTCCAGAATGGAATTGGGACCAAGACCCAGAACTCTTGGATTTCCAAGAAGCAAGAGTGGGTCTTATCACAGACCACCATCCTCACTTGAATCACTCAAGCGACCAGAAGAGGAAGCACATCGCAGTTTAAAAGAGGCCATGCAGTCGGAACTAACAAATAATACTTTTTTAAATCTTTTAAATATTCAGATGCATACACTTCATTTGAAATGTTGGCAGCTTTGCCATTCACAACTATGACCCAAATTCCTCCCTAAAACATTTTAATTGAAGCCAAATTATTTTGCTTTCTGCTTTTACATAAGAATGTAACACACTCATTGCTGTGACAAGAATCATGGAAAATTTGGCTTCTGGTACTTTCGCTTTCTTAGCCTTTAACCTCTCTTTCCTCACAATTATGTCATTGTTCAACCTGTGTTCTCATACTTTATATTTTATTTTCTCTGACTCATTTATTGGTCTTTTCCTTATAGTCATGTCTTTGAAGTTTTTAACAGGTAACATTTGGCTTTTTTTTTCTTAAATTTATTGAGGTATATTTGACATAAACACATATTTAAAGTGTACAATCTGGGAGCACCTGGGTGGCTCAGTCGGTTAAGTGTCCGACTCTTGATTTCAGCTCAGGTCGTGATCTCAGAGTCCTGGGATAGAGCCCCGCGTCGGGCTCCATGCTCAGTGGGGAGTCTGCTTGAGGTTCTCTCTCTCTCTCTCTCTCTCTCTCTCTCTGGCCCTCCCCACTGCATGCTTTCTCTCTCTCTAAGTAAATACATCTTTAAAAAAATAAAGTGTACAATCTGGTAAGATTTATGTATGTGTACACTCACAAAACCACTTACAATAGTGAGGGTATCCACAATCCCCCCACATTTTCTCATGGTTCTTTGCAGTCCACCCCCATCACCCCTTCCCCCCTTATATCACTAAGCGACCACTGATCTGCTTTGTATCTCCATAGAGACTCTTGACTTATCTAGAATTTTATATAAATGGAATCATGCAGTCTGTACTCCTTTTTTTGACTTCTTTCACTCAGCCTAATTAGTTTGAAAGTCATCCTTGCTTTTGCAGGTGTCAAGAGTTCATTCCTTTTTATTGATTATTAGTATTCATGTATGGATATATGACAGTGTGTTTTTTTTTAATTTTTTTATTGTTATGTTAATCCCCATACATTACATCATTAGTTTTATATATAGTGTTCCATGATTCATTGTTTGTGCATAACACCCAGTGCTCCATGCAGAACGTGCCCTCCTCAATACCCATCACCAGGCTAACCCATCCTCCCACCCCCCTCCCCTCTAGAACCCTCAGTTTGTTTTTCAGAGTCCATCGTCTCTCATGGTTCTTCTCCCCCTCCGATTTCCCCCCCTTCATTCTTCCCCTCCTGCTACATTCTTCTTCTTTTTTTCTTTCTTAACATATATTGCATTATTTGTTTCAGAGGTACAGATCTGAGATTCAACAGTCTTGCACAATTCACAGCGCTTACCAAAACACATACCCTCCCCAGTGTCCATCACCCAGTCACCCCATCCCTCCCACCCCACCCCCCACTCCAGCAACCCTCAGTTTGTTTCCTGAGATTAAGAATTCCTCATATCAGTGAGGTCATATGATACATGTCTTTCTCTGTTTGACTTATTTCGCTCAGCATAATACCCTCCAGTTCCATCCACGTCGTTGCAAATGGCAAGATCTTATTCCTTTTGATGGCTGCATAATATTCCATTGTATATATATACCACATCTTCTTTATCCATTCATCTGTTGATGGACATCTTGGCTCTTTCCACAGTTTGGCTATTGTGGACATTGCTGCTATAAACATCGGGGTGCACGTAGCCTTTCGGGTCCCTACTTTTGTATCTTTGGGGTAAATACCCAGTAGTGCAATTGCTGGATCATATGGTAGCTCTATTTTCAACTTTTTGAGGAACCTCCACACTGTTTTCCAGAGTGGCTGCACCAGCTTGCATTCCCACCAACAGTGTAGGAGGGTTCCCCTTTCTCCGCATCCCCGCCAACATCTGTCATTTCCTGACTTGTTAATTTTAGCCATTCTGACTGGTGTGAGGTGGTATCTCATTGAGGTTTTGATTTGGATTTCCCTGATGCCGAGCGATATTGAACACTTTTTCATGTGTCTGTTGGCCATTTGGATGTCTTCTTTGGAAAAATGTCTGTTCATGTCTTCTGCCCATTTCTTGATTGGATTCTTTGTTCTTTTGGTGTTGAGTTTGATGAGTTCTTTATAGATTTTGGATACTAGCCCTTTATCTGATATGTCATTTGCAAATATCTTCTCCCATTCTGTCAGTTGTCTTTTGGTTTTGTTGACTGTTTCCTTTGCTTTGCAAAAGCTTTTTATCTTGATGAAGTCCCAATAGTTCATTTTTGCCCTTGCTTCCCTTGCCTTTGGCGATGTTTCTAGGAAGAAGTTGCTGCGGCTGAGGTTGAAGAGGTTGCTGCCTGTGTTCTCCTTTAGGATTTGGATGGACTCCTGTCTCACATTGAGGTCTTTCAACCATTTGGAGTCTATTTTTGTGTGTGGTGTAAGGAAATGGTCCAGTTTCATTCTTCTGCATGTGGCTGTCCAATTTTCCCAACACCATTTGTTGAAGAGACTGTATGACAGTGTGTTTATTCATTTATCTGTTGGTGGATAATTAGCTGTTTCCAGTTTGGGGCTATAACAAACTGCTGTGACCATTCATGTGCAAGTCTTTGTATGAACATGTATTCCTGTTCTCTTGGTTAAATACCTGGGAATGAAATGGCTGGATCATAGGTTAGGTGTAGGTTTAATTTTTTAAGGAATTGTCTAATTCTTTTCCAAATGGTTATACCATTTTATATTTCTGTCAGCGGCGTATGAGAGAGTTCCAGTTCCTCCACCTTCTTGCCAGCACATGGTATAGTCTTTTTCATTTTAGCCATCCTAGTAGGTGTATAGAAGTATATTATTGTGATTTTAATTTACATTTAATTTAATTTACATCTGTCATTGCCTAATGACAGATGACGTAGAGCATCTTCTCATGGGCTTATTTGCCACCTGCATATCTTCTTTGGCGAAGTGTCTATTTAAATATCTTTTGTACATTTTTTATTCAGTTGCTTTTTTTATTTTTGAGTCTTGAGAATTCTTTATTTGGATATTCTAGATTCAAGTTCTTCATTAAATATATGCTTTGCAAATATCTTGTCTCAGCTCGTGGCTATCTTGTTTTTTTCCTTAAGTGTATCTATTGAAGAATAGCAGCTTTTAATTTGAAGGAGGAGAATTTGTGAATTTATTTATTGTGATTTTATCTTTGATGTCACAAAGATTTTTCTCAAACTTCACTTCAAGAAGTGTTAAGGACCTTAGGTTTTACATTAAGCCTATGACCCATTTTGAGTTAATTCTTATATCTAGTGTGTGGTATGGAAAAAGGTCATATTATGCATATGGATATCCATACAGTTGTTATTCCAGAACAACTTAATGAAAAGACTGTTCTTTCTCCACTGATTTGCCTTTGAACCTTTGTCAAAAAAACGATCATCTTTGTATGTGTGGGTTGATTTCTGGGCCCTCTGTTCTCTTCCATTAACCTAATTGTCTGTCTTTGCACCCATGCCACACTGTGTTCACTTCTGTAGCTTTATCATAAATCTTGAAGTCAGGTAGTGTCATTCCTCCAGTTTTGTTCTTCCTTTTGAAGTTGTTTCATCAATTCTAGGTTCTTTGCATTTCCAGGTGATTTTTAGAATCAGTTTTTCAATTGCTTCAAAACTTGCTGGGATTTTGACTGGGATTTTCTTGAATCTATAATATCAAGTTGGGGACAAGTGACATCTTTAACGAATTGAGTATTTTGACCCATGAACAAGCATCAAACAAGAAATGCTTAGGGATAAATCTGACTATGTGTGAGTTATATACCCTGAAACCACAAACATTGCTGACAGAGATTAAATGTCTAAATACATAGAGAGATATGCTTCAACTGACCATTTAAAAATTTTGCTATGGTTTATTTGCCTTGTTTTTTTTCTTCCTGTGTTGTAGTCCAACTTTGAAGAAATTAAGATATAATAACTTTAAAGGTGTACTATTTGACTCTACCTTTGGTCACTAATGAAAAAGTGATTGATGGACAGTTTAGAAAATTTGTGTTTGCAATAAATTATTCATGGAATCATTAGGTGCTCTATGTATTCTTCAGGCACTTTGTTCTTTCTCTTCTTCCATTTTTCTGTCTACCTTCTGGCACTTCCTCTTCTCATTAGTGTCTTTTGGGGTAGATGGGGTAAAGAGAAGAAATGAGACTGAACTCATAAATTCTTTTGTCATTGTTATTAAAAGCCTTTATGGAAGAAGAGATTGAATGTTGTGTTTAGGGATTTCACTTATCTTTTTGTTCCCATTCCATGTCCTTCATTTTCATAGATGAATGACAATCGGCAATAGTAGGAAAGTACAAATATGCACATTTAACTATCCAATGCTACCTTCTAAATTTGTTAATGTGCCTTATCAGTGAATGCTCAGAACATATGTGAAGCACATTTCTCAAGAGGGAAGCCTATCTTTTTGAAGAAGATTTGTCATAATAAAAATTTAGAATTGGTAATTGGTTAAATTATCTAGTAAGGTTGGTTTGGTAGCTGTTGCAATTAAAACAAGCTATTACTGAGAGCCCTCATAAAAACTTTTGTGTTATTCATACTTCAGATTAACAGTTCTTATGAAGACTTGCTTTTGGTTCTCATCTTGCCAAAGACTTGGTATAAGTTACAGCTAATGTACATATGTTACCAACACATGGCTTTTAAGAATTGTGAGGTGTGATAAATTGAATGTTATTTATAAGAGTGTCTTCAATAAGATATAGTTAAAACTATATTACTCTGGGGGCGCCTGGGTGGCTCAGTTGGTTAAGTGGTTGCCTTCGGCTCAGGTCATGATCCCAGGGTCCTGGGATCGAGCCCCGCATCGGGCTCCCTGCTCAGCAGAGAGCCTGCTTCTCCCTTTCCCTCTGCCTGCCGCTCTGCCCAGTTGTGCTCTCTATCTCTCTGTCAAATAAATTAATTTAAAAAAAAAAATCCTTAAAAAAAAAAAAACTATATTATTCTGGATTAAAAAAGAAAGAAAATAATACATATTGTGATGCAATATCCCTAATTATCTTTATTATAGCCACTTGATTGTTTATTTGCCAATAGGTAATTTGCAAAAGACACTCAGTTATTATTACCAATTTGTAAGGTGTTCATGTAATTTTACTTCATTTAGAGTATAATTGCTTGCACAGTATGTAGCATGAGATTATTAATTTTCTGAGAGAAATTGTTGTGAACAAAGAGAAACAAGCAAAGAAGGGAACCCAGAAATTGTCAAGAAAAATTGTATTTGGTCTTTAAGAAGTAAAAATATAAAAAACACAACTGGAATAAGAGAAGAAATAGTTAAAGAGCCCCAAGATAATCATTTTACAATATGTGTGGGTATTGAATCATCATGTTATATGCCTAAATGTACACAATTATATATCAATTATATCTCAATAAAACTGGGCAGGATGGGGGAGAGTACTAAGAAAGACTAAATTTATTCAGTAAGCAAGTTCTGTGACATGCATCATATGACATTTAGGGAACCTGCAAATGTCATCATGGAATCAGTAGCCATCAGTTTGAAAAATCACAGGTAACAGATAATTATCCATGTAATCTTTAGGAAATTTATCCATCTTAAAAAAAGGAAATTGAAAAGTGAACTTCTCTGCCAACAGTTTCTGCAAGCCTACTATGTGTTAAGCCTTGGAATGCAGAGATGAAAAGTCAAGATCTTGATTTCAAGGACTTCCAGCTGTGACCACATGAGAAGCTTGGTTAATCTTCTTCCCAAAAAAGCAATTATAAAACTGGAAAAAAAATTTAAGTGCTGTAGAATCAACCAAAGGCATACAATAATCTGAGAAGCTTTATTCTTGAAAAACTATTTACTCTTGGATCTATTCATCAGAGAATGGAAACTTTACTAGTTCAGGATGTTTCAGCATAATCTCAATCCGATCATTGGCTGACTATTGAACTGGGCAGTTGCGAGGGTGACCCCTAGGAATCCAGGTTTAAAAATGAAAACAAGAATAAAAAGAAAGCCAAGCATGGACATAACTAGCTATCCTCCATGGGAAGACACATTTCACTGAGTTAGCCCAGTCAGTTTGCCAAACAAACAAACAAACAAACATACAAAACAAACAATAAAAATTAACAACCACAACTGTCAGGGAGAGAACTCAGAATCCAGAGTTGCTATAATATATTATCTAAAATGTTCAGTTTACCACAAAAAGTTAAGCAACTGGAAAGTGTGACTAAGAAAGAAAGCAGTCAATAGAAATTATCTCTGAGTGTCCCCAAATGTTGGATTTAGTAGACCAATACTTCAAAGCAGCTAAATGAAATTATTTTTAAAGAATTAAAGGAAATTATGACACTCTGACTCAACAAGTAATAAATCTCAATAAGCGGATAGAAATTATTTTTAAAAAAGAATCATATGGAAATTCTGAAGTTAAAAATACAGGACCTGAAATGAAAAATTTAGAGTGATCAAAAGCAGATTGGAGATGGCAGGAGAAAGAATCTCTGAATTTGAGACTGATCAATAGGAATTATCCAGTCTGAAGCACACACAAATGGTACTGAAGAAAAGAGTGCCTTGGAGATTTGTGGAACAACAGCAAAAATACCAACATACATGTAATGGGAGTCCCAAAAGGAGAAGAAAGAGATAAAGCAGCAGAGGAAAAAGACCAAGAAGTTTGATGAAATAATGGTCCAAAACTTCCCAAATTTGAAAACTACCTTTACAGATCCAAGAAACTCAATGGATCTTATAAAAAATAAACACAAAATTATCCATGCCTAGCCATATCATAGTCAAACTATGGAAAGCCAAAGAAAAAGAGAAAATCTGGAAAGCAGCAAGAGAGAAATAGCTCATTACATGAAGATTTGGTGCAATTAATGATTGACTTCTCATTTGAAAGAACAGAGTCTAGAAAACAGCTGAAGGACATAGTCAAAGTGCTGATAGGAAAAAAAAAAAAATGCCAGGAATTATATATCCAGCAAAACTAGCCTTCAGAAATGAAGATGAAATAAAATCATCCCCAGATTTAAAAAATAAAAGAAAAAGACTGGGAGAATGCATTGGTAGTAGACCTGCCTTTCGAGAATACAGCAGGAAGTGATTTGGGCTGAAAAGAAGTGATACCAGAAGAGAACTCAAATTCACGAAAATAAATGGAATGCACTAGAAATAGTAAATGTGTAGGTTAATATAAAAGGCTCTGTAAAAAAAAAAATAAATAAAAGGCTCTGTAAGTATATTTTATCATTTCTTCTCATGACTTCTTAAAAAGGCATAATCTGTAATTTAAATATCATAATATTATATTATTGTATTTGCATATGTAGGTACACATTCATATATATGTAATATATATGACAATAATAGCACAAAAAGGTTGAGGAAATGGAGCTGTAAAGGATCCAGTTTTCTATATTTTACTGCAATTAATTGACTGTCAGTCTGCAGTTGATTTTGATAAGTCAGAATGCATGCATATTGTAACCTCCAGAGCATCCATTAAGACAGTAATTCCAAATAAAATCACAGAAAAATCAACAAAGGAGTTAGAATACTACACTAAAAATATACTTAACCAAAAATAAATGAAGAATAGAACAAAAAAAGACAGGATACATATAAAAAACAAATAGCAAAATGAAAAAAATATAAATCCAACCATTTACATTAAATATGAATGGTCTAAACATCTTGGCAGACTAGATTTAAAAAGCAGGATTCAACTATATGCTGTCTACCAAGACCACAAATTAGATGCAAAGACACAAATTTATTTATTTATTTATTTATTTATTTATTTTTAAAGATTTTATTTATTTGACAGAGAGAGAGAGAGATAGTGAAAGTAGGAACACAAACAGGGGAGTGGGAGAGGGAGAAGCAGGCTTCCCACCGAGCAAGGAGCCTGATGTGGGGCTTGATCCCAGGACCCTGGGATCATGACTTGAGCCGAAGGCAGATGCTTAATGACTGAGCCACCCAGGTGCCCCAAAGACACAAATTTATTTAAAGTAAATGATGGAAAAAGATGTATTATACAAACCATAGCCGTAAGAAAGTTATAGTTGTTATAATGATATCACACAAAATAGACTTTAAAACAAAAATATATTGCTGCAGCGAAAGAGGAGTATTTCACAATGACTAAAGGGTCAGTAGACCAGGAAGATATAAAGTTATAAATATGTATACACACCTAACAATAAAGTACCAAAATACACAAAGCAAAAACTGACAGAATTGAAAGGAGAAATGGAACAGGTCATGGAAATGAATCGATTAATTTCAACCAACTAAAAAACATAAAATATCTGGATATGATCAGCCATCTCTTTGTTAAAATAATGTTATACTAGACCAGTATAAGTTTTATTTGTGATATATGTAACACACACACACACACACACACACACACACACACACACACAGGCACTGGAATGAACAAGACAGATTGCAGTTCCCTAAGAATTTTAAAAAAGCATTAACTTGACTAAAGGTTTCTCCTAAGTCTTAACAGAGGTAGGAAATTGACTAAAGTCTCATAATAATCTTAGAGAAGTATGAATTTTACAAAAGGTTTCTCCTAAGGGATAATTACCCGTGGTTAGGCATCAACTTTGAAGAACCTATCAAATTCAGCCCACAGCCATGTCAAAGAACTTGTACTTAATTGATGACCCAGGAAACAGCACTCAGAATATGCTTACCAGATTTAAAGGGTCCCATATGAGGTGACATTTCTAATGCTCTCAAAGGGTGAATTAAAATTCAAAATATGTTATTAATAGGAAAATAAGCCTACACAAATTAAATGAAGTCCTGGCAAAGCAAGTACAGTGCAAAAAATGCAGTAATATAAGAATATGCTGGATCAAGACTAACTCATAAATTTAAGAGAAAAAGAGCTTAAATAATGGCTGAATACTTGATGAATGTAAAAAGCTGATCCGAGCAAGAATATGTTTTTAAAAATGTGACATACAAGTTTTAAAAAGGAATCTTTTTATTAAGATCTGTTGGTGAATTTTTCTTCATATATTGTGTCCATTTTTTTCTATTATATCTCTAAAAAAGTAGAACCTAAAAGAAAGTACAGAGAAGAAATGGCTGATATGAAAAGACAATGAATGGAAAATAGGTCCTTCATAAGGGCAAAAGAAAGATATTTGGGTTACTTTTCCCCAAATGGGAAAGAGTAAGAAATGGCAGCATTATTTTCAAGTGCTCAAGTTTTAATATTTGTAGGTTTTTACAAAGAAGCTAGGTAAAAATCTAACCAAGATAAACATCAGTCTGAGACAGGTGGGGTACCGCGTGACCTCATATGATTCCATGTGCGTATTCAACAGACATGCATTACGCATCCCGAGACAGTGTTATGTAGTGGATGGTGGTGAGGCCACGTCAGCAACAGCATGTGCCCCAGGGTCGAGCAGAACTTGGGACACATCCCAGCTCCTGCACTGGAGAGCTGTGTGAACTCAGCAAAATGCTGGCCCTCTGTGACCCTAAAATCCCCCAGCTGTGAGACAGACGGGCAAATGCCCACCTCACGGGAAGGTCATGGGAATTAAGTGGGGGTAACGTATAGAGAGCCTTTAGTCCAGTGCCAGGCACACAGAAGATGATCAGTGAGTCAGATGCCATGGATACCGTCTCTGAGTCCCCATCATCACTGTCACCCCTGTCACCATCACTATCCTGTTCACCATCTTCCTCTCCTTCACAACCGTCACCATCACCCCCGCTGCCACCCACAGCCCTGTCATTTTTGGCCTCCGTGGTGGGCATTCTGCAGGGTGATAGGCATCCACTTTGTTGTTCTCTGAGTCAGTTTTTTCTGTGAACAAGTCCTGAGTGTTACCATGTAGGAGGCAAATCTAGACATGGAACAGGCCCCAATTTGTTGTTGTTAGTTTAGGTCACACTGTGTCGTTCTCCTCTTCATGCTCTAATAATAGATAGTTATCCATCATTTAATGACATTCATACAAAAATATAATTTGCTGGAATTATTCTCATTGGGGCTACTCCAAGAACTTGAGTTCTGTTTATATTATAGCAAATTAATTACTTGAAAAAGCAATTACTATTTTATCGTGCTTTGTGCTTGCATGTTTTATGAACGTCGGTACACTGGTAAACAAGGAATGGAGAGCTGGGCCCTCTTCTCTGCCTCTGAACAACATTTGTGCAGGTTTTAAAAAACAAAACAGTTAATGGAAAGAATTTGACCATCTTTTTATTACTGCTAAATACTTAACATCTGTGGAGAAGGGATTCGTGTTGGAGAGATGTTCTTAAACAACAATTTAGGGAGGTGGCTTATATTTTTGTCCAGACTTTGGCTTTGAAATGTCATTGGATCATTGATTTAGGAAGTGGCTTTGACCAGCATTCAAGAGAAAGGAATAGTGTGTTTCCATATGTTACAGATTCATGTTGGTGGGTATGGAAGCTTGTTTTATATATGCCATTGTCCTCTTCCTAGTGCTATGCATTCCACTAAGGTTAAGGGTGGTTCACAGTGAATGACTGAGTTACTCCTTGGTACCATCTGTGGACCATTGCCTACCTGCAAACTGCCGGCTACCAGTCAGGGACAAGATAAATCAGATACTGAGAGTACGTGCTTAGAACGTTTCATAATAACGGGACGTAGGCATGACATTCAAACACATGCTCTTGTATCTCGCAAAAATCTTAGTTACCAATTGACTGAAAGTTTAAAAAAACAAAAACAGTCACAATAACTAAAACAGAAACAAACAAGAAAAATTCTTGTCCTTTATCATATTGATCTACAGAACACCAGTTCTGCGGGATAGGAATAGGTTTAGGACAAAAGGGCATAGCATCCTTCAAGAGGTTTGGGAGGAACTGATCAAGTACGTCAGGTAAATTCATGTCTTTAGGGATCCTCTGAGACTGCATTGTTAGCCTCCAGGAGAGGGATAGGGTAAGCCTCTGATCTCGTAAAACCCTGGATTTGTAAAGCATCTGCAAGGAAGACTGTCCTATGGAAGACCTTTATGAAGAGCTAGTATTCCATAGCTGTCCTTTTATTTTTTTTTTTTAAGATTTATTTATTTATTTGGTAGAGAGAGAATGAGGGAGAGGGAGAGAGAGAATCTCAAGCAGACCTCACGCTGAGCAAGGAGCCCGAGGCGGGGCTCGATCCCACGACCCTGAGATCATGACCTGAGCGGTAATCAAGAGTCAGCCGCTCACCCGACGGAGCTGCCCAGGCGCCCCTCTTCCGTAGTGGTCTTAAACTTTGCAGTCACTTTTCACACAGCATTAGCAAAGCACTAGAGTTTTCAAACTTAATTTTTCCCTCATTTTTAAATTTCTGAAACACGAGCTATAATGTAACCCCTGTAATCATGTTACCATTTTTCCAATATCATGGGTTTCTTTTCATTTAGTTAAAAAACAAAACAAAACTGACCGGTTGATCAAAAAGAGACAAAGTCCCACCTCCTAGAAGCCAGGGACTACATTTTTCCTATGATTTCTGGATCATCACAGAGAATGTGGAAAGAGCCTCTGCAGATCATGTGAGGGATAACTTGGCAATAATTGTGTTGGAAAATACTTCTTGGCATAGGAAGGTGAGATTCGGAACTGAACGGATACTGGAATTAATCAGATACGAAGAGGGTTTTTTAGTGCTACTCACAGAAGGTAGAGGAAAAAAGATAGGGTTAAAAAAAAGTCATCGAAAATGTACTTTAAAAAAAAACAAACATAAAAGTGGTCCTTGAACTGCTATCAGATAGATACCAGCACTCTGAGGCCAAGGTCTGGTGCCAGCAACAGGTTGCAGGGAGGAGATTGCTTCACTTCCTGGTAGATCTATCCTCCTCATTTAGCCGGCACACTATCGATTCCAGTTTCCTTTTTCTTGAGCTTGATCACATTAAAGCAGCTCTGTTGAGTGCCGGCCATCACTTCCGGAGCGGGGTGCTAACAGAGTGTGGAGCAGGTGAAAATCTCGGGGAAAGTGGACACAGTCCGCGAAGCATGTAAGCACAGCCTGGAGTTTGGAAAAGCCACGTAGAACGCAGGTGATCTCTTGTCCCTGTGTGCCCAGCTGGCTTCCTCATCACCTTGCCTCACCTAGCGGCCCTTTACATCCTCCTGAAGCCCAGCCTTGCTCTCTCCATCATCCCCCTCCTCCTTCAAATACACGCAGCATTTTCCTGTCTCGGGCAGGGTCGGGGAGGGGCCCCGGGAGAAACTAACAACTCGACATCGTCCAGCTACTTTTTACTTCCCGCTTCCCTGTTTTGGCAAAACTTCTTAAACCAGGTAACTGATTTCCTGGCCACCTCCCCTGTCCTTCTTCCCAGGCCTCTGGCTTTCATAGCGGTAAGGACAGCACCCACTACAGCTGACTTGACTGCACACTTTCTCTGCACCAGCCTGGCTGCTCGGTGCTTAGCACGCGATACTTCATTGCATTCTTAAAATAATCCTCGGAGTCCGGTCTTACTCCTACTGTAATGTTACCGGTGAGATGCTCAGGCTTAGGTGAAGCAGCTTGCGCCATACAGCTACCCCTATGGACCGGGCTGGGATTAAGCTACCTCTTTGTTTACCCAAACGTGCCAGGAAAATGCTTCCAACTTGAAGAGGCATTATTATAATCCATTTAATGCACCTGCTCTTAGCTCGGAGCATTGCCACCCTCCCAGGGGGCGTTTGCAGATTTGTAGGGGTATTTGGTTATCGCAAAGCTGGAGATGGGAATGCTACTGGGATGTAATAGCTAGAAAAAGGAGGAGGACAGCGGTGAGAAAGGCTGAGAACCACCTCACGGAACAAAAGATTATCCTACCTCAAATGCCGATAATGCCCCATTCGGAGACAATGGTGATGGATGAGAATCTAATAATGGATTCAGAAAGCCTAAATAACTTCCCTGAATCTAAAGCCATAAATCAAACTGATCTCTGTCTGGCCCTAAAGCTTATGCTCTGTTCACTCTCTTCAACAGAACATTAAAATATTATGTATAATTTGATTTGCTCTCAGAATTATCATATTTTATATGTAGCATCTCAAATATAATTTATTTAGAGAATAGTTAACTAATTTCCTGATTGAATGTTCTTTTAATACATTTAATGGAGATAGCATGTATCATAGGATTCACCAGATTTTCAGAAGGATGCTAAAACTTAATGAAAGAAACCATCAACGCTGTATTAGATTAAGAAAGCTGCATATTCTGGAACATGCTGCCTTCTTCACTGTCAACCAGGAGGGGAAGGGACTCATTTAGGAAAGGAGAAGGATGGGGGAAGGGGAGGGGAAAGCTAGATGAAGAGGTTAGGAGAGAAAAAAAAAAAACCCATCCTTGGATTTTTATTTAATTCGTCTTACATCCTGAGCTCTGGGCTGTCACTTCCAACGTTTGCTTCCTCTGAAACTTCAGTTTTAAAAATCTCCCTCATAGACCTTCTAAAGGGTTGCCCAAATTTAAATATAGAGGCATCTCTTTAATGTGCTTACTTCCAAAATAAATGCCATATATTTTTTGTAGCGGTCATTGGTTGTGCTGGGCAAAGACCTTGTCACTCTTGGTAAAAGAAGCTTGGCCTCATTGCAGATCACACATGGGGCCATGCACTTGGACATGCTCCTTGTCTGCAGATTTTAGCTTTCCTTTCCTAACAGCAAAGCCATATATCCTTTTTTTTTTTTTTTTTTTTTTGCCACTCAGAAAAATTCAGTAGTAGTTTCAGCCTTACATGGAGACTCCCATCCTGAATTGACTGGAGGAAAAAAAAACACTGTGTCTATTGGTTTCTATAGTTTTTCTCCTCCCTATTTTCACAGCTTGAAATATATTTAAATTCCCAATGTATTCCCAGTGTAGATGATTTTCTGGGCACCAGAGAAAAGAGAATCTCAAACTTTAATGGTAAGAATATCTGGGGAGCTGGTTAAAAATGCAGATTTCCAAGCCCTGCACTAGAGGTTTGAATTTAGTAGCTCTTGGGAGGAGTAGTATGCTTTGTCGACAAGCTCCTCGGGTGATGGAGTGGGGGTGGCTCATGAACCAAACTTTGAAGACGATTCGTTTGGCACTTGGTAGGCCCTTGGTAAATGGTTGTTGAATGTATCTAAAGGCTCTCTGATGTGTTTATTGCTATCAGGAGGCTGTTACCTCTAACCACATGGACTTACACTCCTAGAAGATTCTTTAGCGCCTCAGCTTTGTCCACCTGTTTTCGGTGACTCTGAAAGTCTTGCTGTGGTTTCTTCTCACGGTCTCCTGCACAGGCCCTCTCCATTCCCACCATCATCACACTGCTTTTCAGGCCCTCCTGTCCCATGGTGTGTTGGCAGCGTCCCCAGACTCCAGACTCTTCCTCCAGCTTATCTTTAAAACCACTCCCACATGCATTATCCTTATCCCCGTGCTTATGTGCATTGAAGACTCTCTTCATGATTTGGCCCGAGCTACTTTTCCACTTGATCTCTTGCTCCTCTCCTTCTCTTTAACCCTACTGGTTTACCCTCTTGTCCCTAAGCATGGGTTATGCATTTCCACCTTTCTGTCTTTGCTCATGCCATCTCCCCATGGGCAGAAAAGGGTTAACTCAGCAGGCCTGGGTTGTTCAGACCCTGCACTTGTCAAAGAAATGCGTCTTCAGGACTAACCCTTGGCCAAGAGATAACCTCTGAACCTCTGAAATATTCTTCCTCATAAGAGTGTTTTTGTATAACAAAGGCCTGGGACCATGCTGTATTTAGGGGTAAAAACACCAATTTGTATGCCTGAGGCATACCATGACCCAGCAGTTTCACTTTTTGGAGTTTAGTCTACAGAAATCACACAAGGGTAAACTGTGTGTTTCGGTCTTGTTTGTTGAAGCAGAAATTGGAAATAACCCAGTTATCCATTGAGGACAATATTAATGGAATGATAATTCCTTAAGAGTAATAGTGATAGAGCTCCCACTTACTGAGAGCATTCTGTTCCAGCCCTGTGCTAAGTGTTTTACTTACAGTATTTCACTTACATGTATAGCAAATCCTCTGTAGGTTATCCCCACTTAGACAAACACTGAGACACCTAGCGGTGAAGTGAGGTCACGTGGCCAAGATCCCTATGACTGCATCCATCAATTCATATGCGGCTAGTAAAGAGTGATTAATTAACAGAGTCATAGAGCCCTGTGTGCTGGCATGGAAGGATGCTTATGGCACATTATTAAACTTAGAAAGGAAAATAATGAAATTATTTTGCATGTTACCATCTCATAAGTTATACATATATGTCTATGCATATTGTGTATAAACTATGTTCAGCATATATATTAAGCATAAAAAATTTTAGAAAATGAAGCAAAGCACAAGAAGAAAATCATGATCCATGGCCAGGTCCATTATTTCCTTAGAGCAGCATTTCTTTTCTGGGTTCTAAGACCAGATCATATCAGCAGACCCGAGGAACCTCAATGCTAGCAGGTTTTCTCAAAGAAGAGAAGCAAAAGAAAAGTTTTGTTGTTCAACTAAATTTAACAAACACATGTCGCATCCTCTCCTTCTTCTGGTGCAGATGTGTTTATTAAAGAAGTCCTGCAGTAAACCCCTTCTTTATTCACGATTTCTTAGATTGTGTGACTATCTAACTCTCACACAAGTTGACTGTCCCTCCCTGGGCAGCCCGCGGGATGGAAGGTGACTGTTGCCCGCCCCCACCCTGCCATGGCAGGAACCTGGGCACTAGAAACAACTGTTTTCTTATCTTTTCATCCAAAAACAAATCAAGAGCTTCAATTTATTTGTCCCAGTATTTGTACCTTTGAGATCTGCAGGAATGCCCCTAAGTGACTCCCCCTGAGCCACGTGCCCAGGCAGTGACTATGGAGAAGGGGATAAGATGCCCTGATCAGTTGACCTTGGTCATAAGCTGGGCACTGTGGCCAGGACAGTGAGCTCTGTGATGGTCCAAATGGCATGAATCACAAATACCTGAGTGGGGAAAATTAGTTGCACCAAGAGAGGAGGCAAAAGATGACAAAAATATAAGACGTCCTTATATGCTGCCTTATTCTCTTCCTGTACTCTTTGGTTGGAACGCCTTCTGTGTTTCATAAAAATATGTATTATATATACATACCATACATTCCTTCTCAAATTATACTTTTTCAGTTAACATATTATGAACATTTATTTTCCATTGATATTATTCTTCAGAAACATGAGCTTTTAGAGCTGCATCATGTTCCGTTTTATGAATGAGGTGTACCTATTTTTTAAAATTTTATTTTAAAGTCTATTATAGTTAATGTACAGTGTAGTGTTACTTCCAAAGGTACAATATAGTGATTCAACACTTCCATAGGTCACGTGGTGCTCATCACAAGTGCCTTCCTTAATTGCCATCACCTGTTTCCCCCATCCCCCCCACCCACCTCCCCTCTGGTGACCATCAGTGTGTTCTCTGTAGTTAAGAGCCTGTTTCTTGGTTTCTCTCTCTCTCTCTTTTTTTCCTTTGCTCATTTGTTTTGTTTCTTAAATTCCACATATGAGGGAAATCATATGGTATTTGTCTTTCTCTGACTGACTTATTTCATCTAGCATTATACTGTCTAGATCCATCCATGTTGTTGCAAATGGCAAGATTTAATTCTTTTTTAATGACTGAATAATATTCCATTGTGTATATATACCACATCTTCTTTATGCATTCATCTAGTGATGGACACTTGGGTTGTTTCCATAATTTGGCTATTGTAAATAATGCTGATATAAACATAGGGGTGCATATATCCCTTTGAATTAGTGATTTTGTATTTTTTAGGTAGATACCCAGTAGTGCAATTACTGGATCATGAGGTAGTTCTATTTTTAACTTTTTGAGGAACCTCCATACTGTTTCCCACAGTGGCTGCACAGTTTGCATTCCCACCAACAGTGCAAGAGGGTACCTTTTTCTCCACATCCTCACCAACACTTATGTCTTGTGTTGTTGATTTTAGCCATTCTGACAGCTGTGAGGTGATATCTCATTATGGTTGTGATTTGTATTTCCCTGATGATGTGTGATGTTGATCATCTTTTCGTGTGTCCTTTTGGCCATCTGTATGTCTTCTATGGAGATATGTCTGTTCATGTCTTCTGCCCATTTTTAATTGGATTATTTGTTTTTTGGGTATTGAGTTGTATAAGTTCTTTATATATTTTGGATACTAACCCTTTATCAGATATGTGATTTGCAAATATCTTCTCCAAATCAATAAGTTGCCTTTTAGTTTTGTTGATCATTTCCTTTGCTGTGCAGCTTTTTATTTTGAAGTAATCCCAATAGTTTATTCTTGCTTAGTTGAATAAACTATATTTTATGAGTAAACTATATCCCTCTATTGTTAGGTATTTAGCTTGTCCCTAATTTTGGTTTTAAAAAGCTCTGGTTTACACATTCAGCATCAAGAATTCTTCTTGGTTCTCAGCATTCAGCATCACAAGACCACATTTGACACCATTCTGCTCAAAAGTGTGTAGGATGGGAACACAGCTTGCTTGAAGGGCAAAAATGGCCATTCCTTTCCTATAGGGGGCCTTGCAGTGGTCCACAGAAGCTCATGTGCAAAGAGATGAAATGCACATCAAGTAAGTGCAGGAACTGTCCTGGTTTAGAAGCCTTATGCCCCCCAGAGAACCAGTAGCTCTTACAGTTTCATGGGGACAGGTTTCAGGGTCCTTGTAAAGGACATGTCCAGTTATAAGAACACACACTCAGGGAAGCTTAAAGCTATAGTTCCTATCAGTTATTTATAGTTCCCATAGCCTAGATGCCACTTAACAGTCCATGGTCACGTTTACTCTAAGTCATGTTGACTAGTTGTCAACATACTTGATGTGCCCTTTCATCAGGTTACCAGGTAAATGAAGGTCAAATTCTCATGCGGAAATAGGGAAAGGCTTTATAAACCCTTTACCCACAAACATTTTAAACATAAATCACTGTCCAGATATATGGGCTTATTTTCTTTAAAAAAAACCCTAAAAGTGGGAATATTGAGTCCAAGAGAATTAACAATTTAAAAACTCCTGATGCATACAGCTAAATTATTTGCCAGAAAGGTAGACCAAATTAAAATACTACTGGTGGTATACTTATCATAGTTGGGGCCCCACCTGACTTTCCAGCATCATTTCTTTCACTTTCTACCTGAATGTCACTTTCCCTCTGACCCCATGAGCCTCTTGACAATTCCACTCATTTCACTTTCTTTAACATTTCTTGCTTAGCCTTGTCCTCTGACTAGAATATTCTGTCATTTCTCTGGCTGGTCCCACCTGATTTCCCTTTAAGAGTAATCTAGAAATGTCACCTCCTCTCAGAATGATCTCCAAACACTGGTTCCCCTCAACTGTTTCCTAAGTAGAATTCTTGACTCTCCCCTGTCCTTCCCAAAGCTTTTTGTTCCGAAGGTTACTTTAATGCTTTTCAGGTTGTCTTATTGTCTTCTGTACTAGAATATGAACTCTTTATAGTTAGAAACCACATTTGTAATTCTCTAGCTCAGAGCACTTTGAATTGTCTATAATGGCCTTTTAAAAATGTTTGTTGAAGAGCATGAATTAGTTTAACAATAAAGATTTATTGAACAGTTACTATAGGGTGGGCACTACTGAAACTACTCCATCCCCGGCATCTAGAACTGTCCCTGCACGTAAAAGGTGGGCCAGTGAACAAGAACCACTGGTTGAATGAGTGAGTGAATGCAGATGGAGCACTGAATTAAGACAAGGTCCCTATTCTCATGAAGAATACATTTTAAAGAGGGAAGAGAGAGAATAAACCAACAAATAAGAGAGCCAACAAACAAGGTGGAATAAGTGCTATGAAGAGAATTAAAAGGAGGATGATGTTATAAAATGCTGGGTGGCTACGCTAGCTGGTAGTCAAGAAGGGTTTTGCTGCCAAAGTGACGAGCTGAGATATGTATGCCAAGAAGTCGTTGGCCCTGCAAAGATTTGGAGAAGAGCATCCCAGGCAGAAGTAGAGCTTAGGGCAAAGACCCTGTGATGGAAAGAGCCTGGCATGTTTCAGGTGATGACAAGAAACGCTCTGGGGTGGGCCAAAACAGAAAAACAGAGATGATTTTCAAAATATTTAATGACTACTACACTATGAACATGGATGAATCATAATTCATTTCAACCACCGTCTCCCTCTCCCTCCCGTTGTCCCACTTTCCGACTCTGCATGTGTCCTGGATCTGCAGCCCAGAAAGCTGTAGAGACACCCATCTCATCAGTGCCATCCTTTTGTTCTCCTCCAACTCTGATGGGATGAAAGAATACTCCCTATCTATATTTATTTCATGGAATGTCGGGCAGATCATATTTTCAGTGGGTATTCCGGAATTCCTATAAGACTGAGTCTGAGACTCTCAGGAGTTTGTTTGGAATGGCTGTAGTATAGGGCCCTGATTCCCAAACTTTAATGCCCTTGGGAATCCCCTGAATGTCTTGTTAAAATACCGATTCTAATTCAGCAGGTCTAGGGTGGGGCCTGAGATTCTGCCTTTCTGTTAACTTTCCAGGTGACGCGGGCACTGTTGGTCCATGGTCCCCACTTTTCGTAGAAGGGCACGGGGCACTGATTCTGAGTTGTGGCCCCCTGTTAAAATCCACGAGGGAACTTTTAAATCTCTTGACCACCCTCAGGTTGTACACTATGCTGCTTGAGTCTAAACCTCTAGAGTTGGGACTCAGGCAGATATATTTTTTAAATTCTCCCGGTAATTCTACTCTTTGGTGCATTGTCTCATGCAGTCCCTTTGGTCACAGGCTAACTTCTGTAGTCATTGATGAGACAGCAGGTGCACTTTCAGAAAACAGACCTCCTAGGAAAAGAAAACCTTACCTTGTCAAAGTCCTAAAAGAAGTCTAAAGATAGTTAATATTTAAGATTTTTAAACTTCGTTTTTATTGAGTGTGTTTGTGTTTCCTCCCTTAAGAACAGGCAGGAGTTCTTTCTTGCTCTTTGGCCATCCTAATTTAAAACTCCTGTTATTGATACTGGCCGCTATTGAAAGAACTTTTCTTTTTCTGAAACCTTTGGACAAACTAGGGCTATAAAGTGAAAAAAAAAGGAGGGACCTGCACACTGGCTTTTGCTGTACAGCCCAGTGGAATGAACTAATGGAGTCTGAGGTTTGGGATAAATATGGTCACATCAGGTTGGCGTTCTCTCCAAACTGATGAAAAAAATTATACCCTTCTGGAGCCCACTGTAGTTAACTCTCGGACAGCATTTCCATTATAAATCCCTGTTTTAAGAGGTTTGTTACTCAGCTGTAAAATTTTGCTCTAGGCTATGGCTTGGACATAGACAATTTCAGCTTGAAAGAAGCTTTAAAAATAAAAGGTTTTTTTTTCATTGAGCAAGTGAAGTGTGGTTTTTTAAAGGAATGAAATATCCACTATTCTCAGACATTCTTTGCATCTCTCTCTATTTTTTCTCCAAGTGGTCTTGATTCCCAACAAATGAAGCCTAGTTATTCACATACTTTAAACCAAATGTTTAAACTACCAAATGTTTGAGGGACTCTTTGAATTAAGGAAATGCATTTTGAGGGTCACAACTCAATAAAAAGGAAGGAAAATGTTCTTTCCTATTTTTCAGATGTGCATAACTAGGGTGGAGCAGAATTCTGTTCTTTGAAGATCCTCAGTGTGTTGTTCATTTTTAAAAGGGGAGTTACACAAGAAGAAAGCTGAATTGAACAACAGGAAGTGCATTCACTATGTGTATGCTTTCACTGAAAATTTCTCAAGGGGTTTCTAAAATGTCTCTTTGTCATAAGTACATGTTAAAATAAACAGTGGTCAATTTCAGGATAAAAAAATCTTGATTTCTGTTTATTGGTGTCAAGGACTTCTTCTGAGGTCGCTCTCTTCCCGTACATGGGAGGGAACTGCCACCTTTGTCTGGCTTACGTCGCTCCTCCCATGGCATACTGAGTGGGACAGTCTTGGATTTGTCACAGTAACTCCCCTGTTGCCTCATGAGCATCCTTTCTGCTCACAGTGAGTTCCTTTCTCCGCTCTCTTTCATCTCCCTCTGACAGTGGATGCAACAGCAGTCACCTTTACCTCCAGCCTGACTGTGGTGTAACAGAAACCCAGTTGCACACACTGGGGCCCAGAGTGGCTCTGTCCTAGGGCTCTGAGTCTGCACAACCTTACTAGTAGTCAGTATTTGTCAACCCAAGGCCCTGCGGGACTTCATGCGTCCAAACAGACCTTACATAGTGTGATGGTGGCAAATTACCATTTATAAATTTATACTGTTGTCGTTAAAAGTAGTATTTCCTTTGTGGAGTGCTCAGTCAGTTAAGCGTCCAACTCTTGATTTTGGCTCAGGTCATGATCTCAGGATCGTGAGATCGAGACCCGGGTCAGGCTCTGTGCTGAGCCTGCTTAAGATTCTCTCTCTCTTGGGGCGCCTGGGTGGCTCAGTTGGTTAAGCGACTGCCTTCGGCTCAGGTCATGATCCTGGAGTCCCTGGATCGAGTCCCGCATCGGGCTCCCTGCTCGGCAGGGAGTCTGCTTCGTCCTCTGACCCTATCCCCTCTCATGTGTTCTCTCTCTCTCATTCTCTCTCTCTCAAATAAATAAATAAAATCTTTAAAAAAAAAAAAAAAAGATTCTCTCTCTCTCCCCCCGACCCAGTCCCCTCCTCCCTCCCCTCCAAGACCCCTCCTCTCCCCCCGCAACCGCTTGCAGGCACTCTCTCTCGAAAAAGAAAAATAATAAATAATAAATAAAAGTAGCATTTCCTTTGAAAGAGGAGATAATAGAAAATCATGGCATATAAAGATCCCATAAGCAACTACCAATGGAAGAAAGAACAAAGGTAGGCATTAACTTTAAAAACACACTTTAGGTTCTTTGTCAATTAGAGCAGGGAATTCAAGGTGTTCTGGCTGTTACCCTCAATTTGATTGGCCGTCTTTATTCTGACTGAAACAGCAGTGCCTCACATTTTTTTTTTAAAGATTTTATTTATTTATTCATGAGAGACAGAGAGAGAGAGAGAGGCAGAGGGAGAAGCAGGCTCCCAAGGAGCAGGGAGCCCGATGCGGGGCTCGATCCCCGGACCCTGGGATCATGACCTGAGCTGAAGGCAGACGCTCAACCATCTGAGTCACCCAGGCGCCCAGTGCCTCACATTTTTTTCAGGCATCACCTCTAGGGAACGATGCATGACCATTGCCCACCCACCTCCCCCCAACAGTCTGGATCAAGTCTTCCTCCCTCCTTCCTGCTTCCTCTTTGTCCTCCCACCTTACCCTCCCTTACCTCAAATGTAACTCCTCAGAATGTCCTGTCTGTCTGCTCTCCACCAACCAGGCTGTGAGCTCTTTGGGGTCAGAGACTACGTATCTTATTCATTGTTAGAATCCTAGGGCATAGCGCACTGCCCCAGTACCACACTCAGTAAATATTTGTTGTGTAAATCAGTAGCAAAACGAATAAACTGACAACGTGGAAACATAGGGACTTGTGCCTAACCAACTCTTGAATTTGTTTGCTGGTATCCTATACTACTTTCTGGTTTTATCTACGTATTTGGAAAAAAAACGGTCTGGTTTTGTTTGACAAGGGCTCATTCCTAGCAGTAGCAGTAGGAACAAGAGTAGTAATAGCTAACATTTACTGAGTGTTCAGTCACCAGGTACTCTTCAAAGGGCTTTACCTGTGTTAACTCAGGTAGTCTTCACAGCAGCCAATATGGTGGGCACCGCCATTGGCCATACTTGACGGATGAAGAGACCGAGCTACTTGCTCATGTTGCTACCGCTGGTGGTTCAAACCCAGCCATTTCCACCCGAACCACCTTTAGTCACTGTGCTCGATGGATGAGATAAACAGGCCCACTTGGCAGCCTTCCCTATGTGCGTGTCATGGTTGACCCTGTTTTCACATCAGGGGACCACTGCTCTTCGGCGTTTAGCTTGGCAACCACCACACCCCCGTGCAAAGTCCGTTTCTCTGATCTTCATTTCCTTGTAGCGTGCACATGTTTTTCTTTCAGTCCCTCACTGTTAGTGTTTTATGACTCGAGGAGCTTGAGGAGGCAGCTGTATTGTTAATGTAAGTCATTACCAAGACGTTTCTGCTCTTTTCCACAACCTCATAATTTGTTAAAAGTTCTGGTTTGGGTTTTCCTCACGTCTTATTGCTGACAGTTTTAGCAGTATATGCCAACATTATCGGCTGTCTCCAGGGCACCGATTGAGACATGAAGGTTTCTGTAATTGTCTAAGATCATCTGCCACTTTATGTAGTACAACTTGCTCACGTACGTACACTCTGCTTCTGGCCCCAGTGGGCTATAAAATCATCTGATGCTGCTGTAACTTTCAAGACAACAAAATATTAGCTCTGAGTCATTTGCTTTTGTTAGCTCACGTTTTAAGGCTGCCTCTATACACTCAGAAGGGGAAAACGATAAGCCGGGATTCTTTGGTGAAATGAAAAAAATAGGTAGTTTTCTCATCCTTACTTCTTTTCCATGATAACAATAGTGATTTGCCGTGCTATTCTTATAAGCTTTCTGCTAGTTCTTTCCCATTTGAAGCATGGATATTAACATTCTTTTTTTGCAAACAGTGGATCATGGCCAGTATCAAAAGCTGCTCTGACCCAGGTTTTGCTTGAGTTGATAGCAATTTAAAAGTGAGCACCAGTCCAAGGCCACACAGTTTGTTGGGGCCCAAACCGAGGCTGGACTCTGGTCCCCAGACATCCAATTCAGTGTTTTTTTCCATTGTTCCACACCCTCACAGTTGATTTGATTGAAATAATGGTCAATATTGTGCCTTTGCAAGAGAAGTTAAAGAAAAATTCACTTGCTAAAAAGCCAATTATCTTGAGAGCTCCAAGTCCTCATAGATTCAAGTTCCCAAAGAGTAACACACACACAACCACAAGTGGCTTCCCAGGAGCCTAGCAGAAAGCGGTGTAAAACCCATCTTTTATTTTCTAGCCAAACACTGGACTGACCTAAAGTTAGGTTAAAACAAAACAAAAGTATATGTGACATATTTGAATGCTCTTAGGGAGTTACTGTATACAGAAACTAAAAAAGGGGTAGTAATCTTTCAACTCCCTTAGCTTTTTTTCATGGAGTTCATTTTTCAGTACTGTGTAGAATCTAGTCTAAAATTCCGATGGTCCCTCAAAAGAATTTACAGTCTGTATTAGTTTGCTAGGGCTACCATCTCAAATAACCATCGCTTCAATGACTAGACTTAGATGTTTCACAGTTCTGGGGGCTGAACGTCCAAGATCAATGTGTTGGCAGGGTTGGTTCCTTCTGAGGGTTGAAAGGAAGCATCTGTTTGAGCCTCTTCTTGTGTCTTTGTCCATTCAGGCTGCTCTAACAAAATACCACAGACCGGGTGCCCTATAAACAACAAAAATTTATTTCTCATAGTTCCAGAGGCTGGGAAGCCCAAACATCAAGGCACCAGTAGATTCTGTCTGGTGGGAGCCTGCTTCCTGGTTCACAGATGTTGGCTGTCTTCTCACATGGTAGAAGGGTCAAGAAATCTCTTTTGGGGGGCCCCTTTTCTAAGGGCACTAATCCCATTCATGAGGGCTTTGCTTCCTAACCTTGGGTGTTAGGATTTCAGCATGAATTTGAGGGGTACATAAACATTCAGTTCATAACACCTAGTTCGTGGTGGTTTGCTGACCATCTTGGGCATTCCTTGGCTGGTGGAAGCATCATCCCAATTTTTGCCCTCTTTTTTGCCACATACTTCACATGACATTCTCCTTATGTGGACGTCTGTGTCCACAGTTCCCCTCTTTTGTAAAGGGACACCAGTCATATTGGATTAGGGGCTCACACTATTCCACTATGACCTCATCTTAACTAGTTACATCTGCAGTGACCATATTTCCAAATAAGGTCACTTTATGAGGTACTGGGGCTTAGGACTTCAACATATGAATTCAACCCATAATACTGTCTATTTCAGAAAATGTTAGTTCTTTGGTTAGCTCTATCAAATAGGAAAAACCTGAACATAGACAATATGGTTTCCCATCTATCAGGAAAAGAAAATGTAAAGTAGCAAGTATTTACTTTAATTTAATCATTTAATACCCTTAAACCCATCATATACTTTTAAATAAAGTCCCTATAATTCAAGACCACACTACCTGGAGATTAAGAATGTAATGAACAGTTTCATCACCTTGAGATACTGCTTGATTTTTATAGGCTTTCCTCTTGTGTTTTTTTTTTTTCCCTAGCAGAACAAATATTGTTTACTCTGGGTGAATTCTTGATAAGTTCTTGATCCTCAGCTTCCAACTCCAATTTATTTAAAAGGTGATTTAGAAGACAGCATTCTCTAATGCTTCCTATGCAGGTTACTGTTCCCTTTTTTATGCCCCCACAATACTAAGTACATGCCTCCATTACAGTACTTTTGCATTCATTAAAATACTCTTTGTTTTTATGCCTGGCTCTTCCATTAGACTGTTAGTAACTTGAAGACAGGGGTTGCCCGTCTTATTTATAAAACAACATTTATTTATTTCCCCAGTACTTGGCATAGGGTCTGGCACATAATGCTTGGGATACTGTAAACATCCAATAAAAGTTCATTAAGGGTGGGATCAGCATAGGAGAGTTTGTAGAGCTAGGGCGCCTGGGTGGCTCAGTCGGATAAGCATCTGCCTTCAGCTCAGGTCACAACCCAGGGTCCTGGGATCGAGTCCTGTGTCGGGCTCCCTGCTCAGCAAGGAGTCTGCTTCTCCCTCTCCCTCTGCCACTCTTCCATTTCCGCCCACCTACATTTCCTTCACTCAGGTCCAAAATAGACAGGCCTCTCCCCTAAGACAAGAGGAAAGCAGCCCACGTTCTTTGGCTGGAGTGAGAGTGAAGTCAGCTTTCCTCGGCTGCATTAGCTGCAGTGCAGCGCAAACGATCGGGGATCACCAGTCACTGGGGTGGGACGCAGTGCCACTCGGGGAGGGGGGCAAACCTGCAAACGGGCAGAGGGGAAGAGGGCAACCTCCATGCCTGCAGCGGCTCTCCGTTTCTAGGTGGCTTATCGTGCACAAACTCGTGCATGCACTCAAGTGGTATTTGGGACCAGCAGCTGCATGCCAGGCACTGCGCTAAGCACCAGGCGGAGAGCAGAAGCCAAATAGAAATGGTCCTTTTTCACAGAGGCCACCTGCTGCGGGAAAGATGGACAACAGTAAGATAATTACAGATTGGGGTGGGGCCATGACGATGGTAAGTGGAATGTGATACCGAGTCAGGGGGTTGACGCGTCTTCGGATGTGTAACCTGGGAGGGCTTCCTGCAGGCAGTGACATTTAAGCTAAGACATGAAGTAAGAGGAGCAGCTCTGCAGAAAGGCATGCAGGTGTACGGATTACCCGAGCTGTCTCGTTCGTACCCCACAACGACTGCTCGAGGTGCTGTCCCTACTCTTCGTTGAACCAGCGCCAGAATTCGAGTGAGAAAGTGCCCTTCCATCACCGTGTCGGGGCACAGGTGCCTGGCACTGAACAGCGGCCGACCTGAGAGTTTAAGTCGCGCTGGAAAGGAGTCAAGGGCACACAGCAGGCCCAGTCTGCGGTAAACATTGTTTGTCCGCCGCCCAGCAGTGGAAACACAGAGAAGAGCAGGCCCGATCATTTGTTTTCCTTTTCAACTATCACTGAAAACCTTAAATTTCTTAACAGTGTCTTGGGCTCTGTTGACTCTAACCAAAATTGATTAGCAAGCTCCTGGGGTGTTTGGAGTCTCTTCCCCGAGACACTACACGGAACGCTTCTGCCGCACTATGGTACTGAACAGACAGAGCAAACTGTTCCAGATAGGCTGGAAACGAATGAATTGCCTCTCTTCTTTGATCCTGATGTTTCCAACAAAAGGTGGTGGATTTGGTCTTGTGGTTCTGTCTCTTAAATTGAACACCGGATTTACCCACTGATAATTATAGACATCAGAACATGCTTCCATCGAAGGACAGGACTGCTGGAAAACAGAGAAGCTATAAAATGCATCTTTTTAACAGCCAAATTTTAAAAAAAAAAAAAGGAAAAGGAGAGAAAGCTCGAATCTTTTTGAAAACAGTCCTTCCCCCTTCTTCTCCCAGCTCCCTTTCCTGCCGCATCCTGCCGGATCCCCTTTACTCTTTACACCCACCACCCAACAACAACAAAAAAAAGAAGGTTTCACACCATATGTTTCTATTGAACAGTGACTTTCTGGTTTATGAAAAAATATTGGAAGCATTAAGTTAAAGTTACAGATCTAAGGGCCCATGCTACGATGTAGTCCTCCCTCCCTGTCTCTTCCCACCTCCCCTCCCCACTCCTGCTTTCCTTCCTTCCTCACTGGAAAAGTCTTCTGCTGCTTGTTTTTATAAGCCATGTTCTCGTGTTCCCTGGGGAAATGTGCCCTTTGGCTTCTAGCCAGAGGCTCATATCTAAAATATCAACCAGGGCAAAACTAGAACGTTTGCTCTTTTCAAAGCTGGGTTGAGGAGTGTTATTATGGTTTTTTTCTCTGTCTTAATCCGTAGACAAATATGTACTATTCTTCCTTTGAACCTTTGTGTGCAGTATTCTATAGGGAGAAAGAATGGACATATTAGGCAACGTCCCATTTTCCAGGGGGTTTATAGCGCACTGAACTCAAAACATCTATATAGAAAAAAAAGAAAATCGGCCAACCAGCTAGTGTGTCCTTCACCATAAAACAGTTGTCCCGCAAGTGCCCATAGGCATTCAGCAGAGAACAGACAAGTGTTCTGGCTCCTGCAGCTGGAGAACAGTAGGGAGCTCTCCTGAGGGGCTGGGCCTTGTGCATTTGGAAAGTGTTGGGGACAGAAGGCTGGAGAGGAAGCAGAGAGGAGGGGGAAGGTCTTACCAGAGGAGGAAAGAACTAGGCACAAGGGTCTTTGCTTCACAACAAATTCCCTGTTGGAATTTGCCCAACAGAATGGACAAAAAGAGCCAACTGTTTCATATGGCACGTGGTAGATTTTACTGTCACACAGGTGCCCGACCTCTGCAGCGTAGAGGTGGCCAGGCTCCTAGGTTGGAGTACAAGGGGGACACTGTGGCCAACGGAGACAGCTTGAAACGTGCTTGGCTAATGGGCCAGGCCGGAAGGCAAGACTAGCCCGGAGGGGCACAGGGTACCTCTAACTCATCTGCTAGTGGATGTCCTAGGAGTTCAGGCTCCTTAAGGGGGAAAAGGAGTTGGTTGAGGCATCAGGAGAGACACTCAAAAGGCTGAAGGGTGCATATAAAAGGGGACATTATGTTCGGAGAGTCTGGCTGGCCCCAGACCCTCCAGGATGGAGGGAAGGAGATGCGCGCCCTGATACCTCCGTGCCCCTGGAAGGATGCTCAGCCTCGGCAGGTGGCACGCCTCCCCCCCCCCCCCCCCCACTGCCTGCCACCTCCGAGGTCAAATCTAGCTTCACGACCTTTGCCACTGCTCAGGAGGCTTTGTTGATGAAGACATCTAGATCCTGAAGACTAACAGGATGACCAGGAATTCATCCTAGGATAATGCACCTCCTGGGTCTGAGTTAAAACGTCAGCCCTCTGCTAGAACTTGCAAACTATCCCCAGCAGCAACCCCATAGACCCCACATCCTTTCTCTTACGCTGTACCTCCCACCAGAGACAACACACTGCATTGCTTTGAATGTCCCTGCATTCATTCCGCAGACGATCCCTGAGGTTTCCCGTGGACGTGGGGCTGGGCCGGCTGGTGTTGGCTTCATCATGCAGCCGATGTGGCCAACGGTCGCTTTAGTGATTTACACCTTGGCCGTCGTCATTCTTCTCAGCCCCCTGCTGATGTTTTCCTCATTGAGGTGGACCGATGCTTCCGATAATGAGCTAACATTGAGTATGATGATTTCCTTACACATAAACCCCCAAACTCTTTACAAAAGCAACCATTCTGTGTTAGGTCGGGTGGGTGCCACCACTGTGGTGTGGGGCATCCAGTACACCGCTCAGGCAACAGTGTCACTGGGGAGGGCTGCCTCGGGTCACATTCCTCACGCCACCGCTGTGCCATCACAGTGCAGGTCCCAGGGCGGGCAAGAAAAACTCTTGAGGCTTCCCCGGGTCTTCAAAGACTTCAGCCAGAGCTGGGATTTTTCCTAAAACTTGTGCATTTTTTTTTTTAATGTGGGTGGAAGAGGGAGGCAGCTTTTATTTTGCATGCTGCTTTATCAAACCACTTAGAAGGCTTTTGCTATATAAATCCTACAAGTATGACTCAGTAGGATCTTTCCAAAAGCCACTGGTATTGTGCAAGAAGACGGTGAAGAAAACATTGGAAATCGTTAAGAGTTATTATGGTTAGGTGCACTGGCCAACAATAAGGCTGCCCCCCTCTTCTTGAGGAAACCGATCCTATAGAGAGAACAAAATTGTCAGGATACCTTGACTTCTTTGCACCTAGTCAGGCATCTCCAACAGAAGAATGACGAGGCCATTGATACGTGGCTCTGAGGGTTCCAGGAGAGGCCCCATGAGGGTTGGCTCCAGGCCTGGTCCCCGGTGTGCATCCAGGGTGTCATGGCACCCGTACCGGGTGGATGCCGTCCCTTGAGTTGAGCAGTGCACAGCATGGCTGACAGAGGACCTGGTTCCTTCACCTGGATGCTAGTCTCAGCTCTTCTATTAAATAGCTACTTGACCTTGGGCAAGTCATAGAACCTTAGTTTTACCTTGTCTATAAATATTCCCCGTAGTCCCTTTTACTTCTCAGCTGATCTCATAGTCATTTTTGTATCCTCTATCTCTCCATATTATTTGAGATTTTTTGAATATGGATTTCATAGTCATTACCAAGATAGTAGTACATTGGCTTTTTTTGTTTTGTTCTGTTTTGTTTTTAGAGAGAGAGAGAGTGTGTGAGAGGTGGGGCGGGGCAGAGAGGGGGTGGGAGAGAGAGAATCTCAAGCAGACTCCCCACTGAGCATGGAGCCCAATGCAGGGCTTGATCCCACCACCCTGAGATCATGACCTGAGCCGAAATCGAGTCAGACACTTAACCAACTACCCAAGATAGTAGTATATTGTAAGAAAAAGCATATCTATATATACATATATACACATACATATATCTAGCCATATATATGCACATACACACACATACATATACATGTATGTGTGTGTGTGTGTATATATATATATATATATATATATATATATCTCATCAGGGAAAAATGTAATAGCAACAAAAGTGAGCTGGAAGTATACCTCAGGAAAGCCATAAGAACTTTAAGTTCTGAAAGCTTTGGGTGCTTATTCAGCCGTCTTGGAAACACAATTTGGAGTAACTTGAGATTTAGGGCCCAGCATGGGGAGAAATTGCCATGCAAATAACCATTCCTAATTCACTTAGTCGAAACGGGAAATAAGAGAGTCCCCTGGTAGTAAAGCAAACATGATTCCCTTTCCAAATTTTAAGAATTCTGATTAGGACTAGCTTTATCAAAGAATGTTCTTGCTGACTTCTCGTCCAGCTTCTTCCATCCCTTAAGCCCATCAGTTAAAACTGTTTCGTGTTCGCTGGGTCTAAGGCCCCTTGGGAGCCTTTTTAATGGAGGTAGATTAGTATTCACTTTAAAACAAAAAGACTAAATGATGAATGGGTGTGCATTGGGATAAAGTGATTTGGGGAGGTTTTTTGTTTTGGTTTCTGGAAAATAACCGAGTCATTGGGAGAGATTTCTAACTGAAATGTAAATACCACGTTAATGGTCTGTTCCTGGTTTTTTTTCCTCGGTGAAAAGAGAGAAAGGAGACAGATTAAAATGAATTCTAAGGCCATCAAGGTGGAAGTAATTATAGGAATAATTCCCTCCCTGCATAGGTTTTAAACGACTTGAATGTGTTGCCCTAGAAGGTTTAGAACTTTTATTTCTAAAGAATTTTTAGTTCTGGAAAATAACGGCGTTTTCCCCATCCACTTTGGTATCCCTCCATTCTCATCAACCCACCAGCACTAGCTTCCACACCCGTGGCACTTCCGGTCTCAGCTCCCTCCTGAGGCTGACTGAATATGGCCGCCTCTGTGTCTCCATGGCGCCCTGCTGCTTTGTGCACCCCACTCTTACAATGCCTTTGAATTTTCGTTGTTCCTCTAGCTGCTAGTCTGTGAGCTCTTTGTGGACAGAAGCCGTGTTACTTATCTTTATGTTTTTATTTTTCAGTCTTTTTTTTCTCAGTTCCTTTTGATAATAGTGCCTGACAGATAACAGTACTTCATAAGTATTGGGTGAATTGAATTTAAAAGAGTATTTACCTAGATCAGATCTTTCAACTGCAGGAAACATGTCCGGACTTGATCAACTGAGTCTCAGGGAAATAGACACAGGTTGTCTGTGCTCCTGGCTCAGGTGTTCTCCATCAACCCCAGCTGCACCCCCACATTTGTCCCCACACTTGGGAACAAGTTCTACCTCTTCCTTATTCGGTCACAGGGGAAAGAAATCTGATAAACCTACTCATATTGAGCCATAATTGACTTTAATATGTTTCCCTTGAGTGACTTAACCACCCCTGTTTATTTGAGCTCTGAATAATTCTTGGTTAGGCTTTATAGCTTTCACTAAGAGTTGACCTTGTGGGAGGTTTGAAGGTTGTAATCATATATCCGACCTCTCTAAATTCGAAGCTAAGCAGGGTCGGGCCTGGTTAGCACTTGGATGAGAAAATAGATACAGAGAGCCATGTGGATATGAAAGCATTATTAATGGAACCCCAGTAGCCTCCTAAAGAACAAAGCCCCCCATTGAAGTGGGACCAGAGGACAAGAAGCTGAAGGTGATGCTTCATACTTACTTCTCAGATGTCCACGGAGCAACCACATATAGGAAAAGTTGGATCTACAAAACTGACTCGGAATGTATTTCCTCCCACCATACCACCAAAATGTCCCTAGAAAAGTCACCAATGGTCTCCCAGTTATCAAATCCCATAGTCATTTCTTGGTTTTAACTGATTTATAATTGTTATTTGGTTCTGTTGAATATGTCTTTCTCGAATTTTTCTGTGCCTCAGCCTTCCAGGATATCACCCTTCCTTGATTCTTTTTTCCTTCACCAACCATTCTTTCATGGGTTCTTCTTTCTCGGTTCACCCCTGAAGAGTTGACATTTCTCCTGGTTCTGTGATAAGCCATCTTCTCTTCTCACTCTGTGCATAATCATTCATCAGCAATCTCATCCGATTCCATAGCTTCTACTCTTGTCTGTATTCCAGTAACTCCGTGAAATCTACATCATCATTCCAGACCACCACCCATATTCCAGATCAATATGTTCTTTTTTTTTTTAATTCCACAAATATTTATTGACAAATTACTGTGGTAGTAATGTGGTGGTAAATAGTGGGGATACAGAGACAAGAGTCCCCACCTTTAAGAAACAAACTAGTAGCAGAGACAGATGTGTAAACAGAGTGGAGTGGTGATATCCCAGGGAATGTTCTGGAAACAACACGAAAACTCAGATCAAACTAGGAGATTTACAGAAAGAACATAGAAAGAAAGGATGTCTTGAAGGATAATTAAGTGCCAATTAACCGTGAACATTGTTATTCATTCAAGATTCCCTCCCCTCCTTTTCTTCTCCTTCTCCTGGGTGATAGATGGTCTGAATTCTATGGAAGGAATTGGTCTGTGTGCCTCCTCTTTCCTCACTGACCTCTGTCAGTTTCCTTTGGCGTGCATTGCTGTGTGTTGGCTTCCTCTGATAGTCATGGTCCTCCCGGGACTTCTAGTCTGACACCCCTCTCAGTACTTGTGGACCTGCCACAAAAAGGCTCTGAAATCTCTGAGCTGCTCTTCCTACCTCCTGCTGAGGTATGCAGAATTTTGTGAGCCTAACCTCAGGTCCATCTACAGAGACATCTTAGGGTGGGAATTTTCTGGAATGCACAGGTTTTTTAGGCTTTACCCTGAGATCCTTTTGTAGAACCTACCTCTCCAATTAATCTTTTTTCTTTTTTTTATCATCTGATTCGAAAAGCCTCAACCCCGGGTGGGGAATGGAGAGCCGGTGGTATCTAGCACCCATGTCGTCCTCTTCTCCCTCTGCCTTTCTCTCTCTGAGCCCCACCCTTTGTCCCAAGAAGGGTGTTGTTTTCCTCTCTCTGTCTTTTTGCATCAGGTTCTGTAGCTTTTCCCACTCTGAGATTCTTGATATAATGTCCATGTTTTAAGTCTTCCAGACTCTACTGCAACTTATGAATATATTTTTCCTTTCAAAAGGCCCAGCTCTGCGAATCAAAAGCTCTCTGGCTTTCAAAACTGTTGACTCTGCCATGAATTTCAAGGACCTATTTTGAAACTCAAGGCCAAGAATTGGACTTTTTGTTCTTGATGCTGCTTTTGTGTCCTACACTCCCTGAAGCAAAAAGCTTCAGCCTTCTTCAAAGAGTTTAATGTTAGAAAGGCTAAAACATTTTTCTAAAAATTTAGAAAAAGAAAAATACATTGGATTTTATAATGTGATTTTGCTATACTGGTCGCCATACCCACTTTCCATATTTACTTACACACTCGTCCATTTTGTAATTGTCTTCCAATTTCTTAACTCTAGTATGAAAAATTTAAGATTATTTAGGGCAGAGCATAAGTCAGAGATGTCTTTTGTCTTCCTCAGAGCACCTGGGTTCCTTTTTTCATTCATTCATTAGGCAAACATTTATTGAATACCAAGAGCTGTTGACAAAAAGATGAATAACAACAGTGTTTGCCCTTCATGAGTTCATAAGTTAATAAGAATTACTATTAGGTAATAAAAGGAAAGTAGAAAGTAAACCAAGATAACTCAGAGGAGAAGAATATAAATCAGAATGAGGGAGAAAACAAAACAAAACAGCTTCTTAGAGAAGGTGACACTTGAGCTGACTTTTGAAGGTTCAATGAGGTAAACATTAAGGAAACTTTTATTCCATCCATAGGGACCTGGATGTATGAATAAATGGGAGCATATTTGCAAATCGCAACTATTTAATTGTGTCCAGGAAAGATAAAGAGTCTTTGGTGGTCAGAGGGGAAGGCGGTGGAGGGATGGGATTAGTATTCCCTAAACAGATCAGACTCATCAGAAGTTTGAACTTAACTATGAAAACCACAAAGAATTATAAAAGGATTTAGGGTTTTAAGGAAATTCTTAGAAAGGATTTTAGAAAGGTCACTCTGGCCAGTGTGGAAAATGCAGAGAATGAACTGAATTTTTAGGGGACTCTCACGTTAGAAGGGATGAAGGTGAGAAAATTATTGCCAAATTCAGATGAGTGGTAAAAACCTCGATACAGACAGTGAAACATGGAGGAGAAGATACAGAGGATGGGAGAGAGACCTAATCTTCAGGCCTTGGATGTGAGAGTGGAGGAGAGGGAGGAGGACACGGAAGTTTCTAAAGTCGCTGAGTGATTGTGAAGAGTAGTTTCAGGCTCTTCGGTAGGGAAGGGCACATGGAGGGGAAATACAAAGGTGAGATTTGGCCTTGTTAAATGTGACGTGTCTGCAGGACCTGAAGGAGAATTGTCCGCTGGAGAGCTTCCCATGAGGATCTGTGGCCCACACTAGTGTTGGAATGGAATTAGAAGCGTTGGTGTGATTGCTAAAGGCATGAGTGTGGGCAAGATGATCAATCAGGAGGAGTGTGAAAGCACAGAGAATCAAAGGACAGAGAAGAAAATCCTGTGGAACCTGGTGTAGGCCAAGGAAAAGGAAGCCTCAGAGGCCAGCAAGAAGGAACCCTCAGGAGGAGAGGCGGAGAGCCAAGGGAGATGGGGCGCAAAATCCAGGAGATGAGAGAGATAAGAGAGAGCCTGTGGGCAGCAGAGCTGCTAATGACATGGTTCCTGTGAATTAAGGATAGAATAGTACTGAGGAAGCAAGTGCAGATATGAATATCAGAAGTCCATGGCTTCAGGAAAGAATAGGTAGTGAGTTCTGCTTTTTCTAGAATAATATGAAAGAAAAGTGGAAGTAGGGAATCAATGGGGGATTTTTTTTTTCTTTCATTTTAAACCAGATTCTCAGCATTAAAACACAGATTTAATCAGGCGAATGTCCAATCATGACGTGAATATAAGGGAAACCCGCTTTAGTTACGTGTATATATAGACAGCCTTCCTAAGTGAAGAAAGTTTTGATATAATATGTACAAAATATACTTAAGAAAGTCATGTTCTGCAGGAGTAAACTATCCGATTTTTCTGTACTCACCGCCCCCCCGCCCCTAAACTAAACAACAGCAAGATCCTACAGAAAACTGTATTATCCTGCATAGAAGGGAATCAACCCCTTCTCAGTTTTATGTCCTATGACTAAGAACCCACAAGGATCTCTGTCTCGGCTGAAGGGCTTCTGAACAATTTCCGAATTCCAAAGAATTGTTCCCAGCCTCTTGTCCTATTATGCACGCTTGTCATTCCTGTTGCAGAGAAGCTTTTGGGAGGGTGTCACCATAGGGTATAGTAACCCTGCCGCCTCTAAGGAGCTATTCTTGCACATGAGAAGCTTCGAGTAAATGAAAGCATCATAGCTGGGAGCTGTCTTCCTCAGAAGCCCCACTGAGACCTGTCAAGGTTTTCCACTTCCTTTCTGTGTTTATTAGTCATGGAATAAACAGTAACATTGGAGAGCCGCCATTGCCTCCCCAACCCATCTTAGATGTTTGTTCGATTATATTTCAGATGCTTAGAGAATGATTTCTTCTCCCCAGGAAATGTACCCCTGGATTACTTTGCATGCCAAGAAAAGGCAGCCCTCACTACTGTGCCTGCCAAGCAAGCAGTGACTAAAGAGAGCATAACCATGTTTGTGGACACAGAATCAATTCCAAATATCCTAAATCTCGACACACCTAGATTTGGCATTTACATGCTGAGCTTTGCAGATATGCCGGGAGACTCGGAAGACCCGGAGGTAATTTGTCTTTCAGGATCAAATTTTTTTTTTTAATCTGGAGAAAAATGCCCGCTTCCCAGCATAGTAATGCCTCCCCATCTTTCCATAATCGCCATGGTCAGCATAGCTTCGGAGAATCACCACCAACTTGTATATAAGTAGGTGGGAAGGAAGAGCTCTCTCTATGTGCTGCATAGATAGGAACTTGGAAGAATTGAAAGGGAAAATTGAAGTGAATTTTCTGATAAAGAAACTGTTCTGTCTTGGTGTTCATCGATTGCCATGGGTTCCCAAAGTTCATTACCAAGCACGAAGAAGAACTTTTCCCCTGATCTGTCAATTCTTAAGTCATCAGGATAGAACTCATTTGACCCAATGGAAAGATAACACTGAAATATATATTCTTTATAACACATGCGTATTTATAAAAAAAGAAGAAACAGAGATTTTCTTTCTCTTAACTCAAAATTCAATAAAAATTCCTCTTAACTCAAAATTATTTGTGCTCATGGGGAGTTTGAAGAATTGTCATTCTGAGATCATGTATATGGATGATTCCCTACCAAACGTCCATCCCTTCTTCCTTCTAAACAGAACTGGCATTTATTTGCTTATACACCCCTTCCCCAAGCAGCCCAGGAGACTGAGGGGAAGCTAAATGCATCCCCAGTTTCAGAGTCAGTCTTGAATTTCTAAACTAGGCAGGATCCAGCCCTCCTGTAGTGACCATAATGGGGCTGGTTTGTTGGTCATGTGACCTAGATTGAGACCACAGGGAAGGATTTTTATTGCATAGTTGGGAGATGGATTTTCTTACTCGTGCCAGACATGAATAAGGAAGCGTGTAGTCTCATTGCTAGCAGGAGATACCTAATGAAGAGGAGAGATATCTAATGAAGAAGAGAGACACTAGCCGTAGGAAAAAGCCAACACCAAAGATTATAGAGGAGAGGGATAAAAGGAATTTAGCCCAAGGGGACATGCTATGGCTCGTGAATTAGCCAAACTTGAAATCTTTCCTCCTTGTTGACCTCCCATTATGTGAGAGAATTAATTTCCTTATTACCTGAGTCAAAGTGAATGGGGCTTTTCTTTCTTTGCATCTGAAAGCATCTTGAATTGATACATTTATGATTAACATTTTATATTCGTGTCTGGGCAGACCCTACAAGTAACTGAAGTCTTTGTCTGCCTCAGTGCTTTGATTGGAGGAGTACCAGCCACAGATGATCTCTTCTACCAGTCTAGCGCCAGACCTGCAATCTTGGCCATTAATGTCTGCCTTAGGCTAGAGCACTGTGTATCCATGGATGTGCTTGCTAGGATGCCAAAGGCGACTGACATCTTTAACCCTGAATCCCCACAAACATTTGTGGGAATGCATGTGTTGATAGGGTACACATCGGTGTGACTCAGCCAACATTTATCACATATAATATGTTAGGATCTATAAAGAAATGAAATTGCAGATGAAGAAGACACAATCTTTGCCCTCAGGGAATATATACTCCAGTGGGGGTAACAGGCGTGCAAGCACACAGTCAGCCATATTACAAGCAGCTCATGAATGAATCCCTGATGTTGGAGTAAATAGAGAGCTTTGACTGCAGGCAGAATCACTGTTTCTAGGAAGACTTGGAGAAACTGTCAGACAGGAAATGACATCTTCTCGGGATCTGGGCAGGCGGTACAGAAAGGACAGTCCAGAGAGTCGGAATATCTGTGTGAAAGAAACAATAAGACAAGATCTTGATGTGGAGTGTTGTACTGGAATACAGCTGGGAGGTCTGAGTCTGAGTTACACCTCCGTCACATTGGGCGCGTTACTTCCCACTACTTTAGACCTTGGTTTCTTGATCTGTAAATTGAGAGTGTGGCTGGGTCATCTATAGGGCATCTTCCAACTCTGACAAGTCATGATTCTTCAAGTGCCTCAAGAGATGCCAATACTGTATACAACCTGCTTCAATTTCTTTTTTTAACCACAGATTTTGCTACCATATTCTTTGGCCAAAAGTTGACCCTGATCATGGACTTCTATATTCCTTTCTAGTGTGTGTGGTGTTTAAGTAGGTCCTAGAAACCATCCTAACTCATAAAAATGTTTTCACCTATGAACAAGCTTGCTGGCAAGACATCTCTGCTGGTTTCAGAGCCCAAATGTGTGTGGTGTTTAAGTAGGTCCTAGAAACCGTCCTAACTCATAAAAATGTTTTCACCTATGAACAAGCTTGCTGGCAAGACATCTCTGCTGGTTTCAGAGCCCAAAATTGCTCTGAGGAAAAGAGAAAGACATTTGTTGTATTTTCTACTGTCTGATAGAGTCACTTGGAATTGTTGGAGCTTACAACACTAGCACTAAGTGGAAGATGGCGTTAAATGGCACCAGCGACACCTGGAGTTTATGATTCCATGTTCTTACTAAATATCCCCCAGCAGGCCTCTGAGATTTAAAGCAGCCATGGTAACAATAACCGCCTATTCTTTTATGACTAAAGAGAGTTTGGAGTTTGGTGTCGTTCTATTAAGGTTAAAGTGGTTTTTGATATATGAGAAAGGAGAAATAAAACAACATGTACCAGGGAGAAAACTATTGTGTTTCACTTAAGAATAGATTGGATTGACTTGTATAGATCAGGACAAGTTCACTTTTGGGTTTTGGTGCTGAGATTAGGATCTCCCTGGTGAACTCAGCCGGTTGTTCTTGGCAAGATACAGAAATCAGTTCTGGTTCACTTAAGCAAAAGGGAATTTCCTGGGAGAACATGGATGTGTATGTGGAGGGCAGCTGAAAGAATTAAGAAGAGCCTGGAGAACGGGGTTTGGGAATGTGCAGAAACCAAGGGTCTCCCAGTGAGCCATGGAGGAGGGGGAGGGGCAGCCAAAGTCTTGGGTGGACCTCTGGTCACCACAGTTGTAGTAAATACTATTGGCCATGGTCCTTATATTCTTGCATTAGCAGTTTAAGATTAAAGGCAAGGGGTGAAACATACTTTTGGCCAAAATTCAGATCACCTGCCCATTCCCTTGATGTTCCTGGAGAGAGAAAAGAAAGGATCTGATCTTTTTTGCTTCTGTAGGAGGAAGCATACTCTCCCACCAAGATTACCTTGAACGCATCAGTAATAAAGGTGGCATTAGGATGGGGAACAGATGCTAGGCAGGCAAAAAATGGCATGTTCTCCATAGGTTAGTTATGATACCTTTAGTTCTGCAGGTGACTTAAATTTGTACTCAACTTAACTTGAATATGGAGGGAATTTACTAGCTTATATTACAAGAAGTCCAGAGTTGGGACAGTCTTTAAGACTGGTTGAATCAGCCTCTCTTGAAAGTTACCAGGTCACAAGTGTTTCCAATTTCCCCCCCTCTACCATCTTCAGTGGATTGATGTTGGCCTTTGGCTGGATTGTGCAAGATGGATGCAGCATTTTCAGGCATCATATATTTCCAGATATGGCAAATCTGGAAAGGGAATGAGGCCTTTTTTCCTGAGTTTATTTCTCAGAGTTAAGAAATCTTTTCCAGAAGCACCCCAGCACACACATCACATTGAATTGATTTGAACCTCAGGAGCATCCACAAGCACAGGAAATGGGATGTGTATGATTTGCTTAGGCTCAATAAAATCCTTCTCCCAGTCCCTGAAAATGGGGATAAAGTCAGCCTTGCATGAGTCATGAGTCACATGCGGATTGACTGGGTATTTTACTTTGAATGGACTCAAAGTTTTATTAGAAAGCAGGGTGTGTGGGGGGGTGCCTGGGTGGCTCAGTCAGGTAAGCACCCAACTTTTGATTTCAGCTCAGGTCATGATCTCAGAGTCCTGAGATTGAGCCCCGAGTCAGGCTCCACGCTCAGTGCAGGTCTGCTTGTCACTCTCCATCCCCCCACTTTCTCTCTCTCTCAAATAAGTAAATAAATAAAATCTTAAAAAAAAAAAAAGGCAAGGCATGGGAATGAGAATTGGGAAGACTTCAGCAGTGCCCAGCATAGTCCATTACCCCGGGATCTGGAAATTCTCTGTAGCAAACTGGCCCACTGGGTAAACTTTGAATTGGATTTCTCCCTAAGACATAAACCTTGGATACAATAATTGCAGTAATTCTTACTATCATGTCAATATCTTGATTTTAAAATAATTATTTCAAACCACATTTGAATAACATTTTCGGTATAAAATTCAGCCCCATCCATATGGTGTTTTAGGTGCAATCTTTTATGGATATCCTTTCTGCATCAAATGTTAATGAAAGATTGGTATAACTGGAGGATGGGAGAGGCAGATGGGCAGGAAGATGACTGCCTGCCCTCTGTCTTCAGGCAGATTGATGCCTCTTTACGCCGCTCACAGATTAAAAGCCAACGGTCTATCCGTTCCCCACGAAAATACCCTTGTTACAAAAACTGGAGCTAAAATGCCTTAGTTTTATAGCTGATATTTTCTCAGGCAGGACCTAATGTGCAATTTTCACTCTTGTTCATGAAGTTGTTTTGTGTTGTAAATTATGCATTAGCCTCCAAACTGCTGTAAGCATCACCTCTATTATTTGTGTGCCTCATCAATAAATTATGCCATTTCAATAATATGCAAATTTCTATCAACATTTTTGGTCTTGAAATTACAAACCTCAAGCTTGTATAAATAATATATGGAAATGTAGATGGTATCTGCAAACCGATTTTATTATTGGGCATTTACTGGTAATGAAGTATAATACTTAGTTGGATGAGTTCTTGATAAAATGTCTGGAAATGGATCCCTTGCTGTCCTGCATCCCTCTCTTAAAAGTAAAGACATTTACTTAGCTATAGGGGTAAATGATAAAATTTTGAGGGAGAAAGACCAACTTGAAGCCCAAAAGAGAGTTTTAAGGAAGCAACTCTCTTAAAAGGTACTTGGGGGTTGGTCTGCATTAGAGCTTTCTGGATGCATATAATGGTCTGTAGCCTGGCAACATTTCTCGCAAGCAAACTGAAAATTACTTTGCTGCCAATATTCATATTAAGTGGTAGAAGCTTTGATTGATTAAGAAATTATAACTGTGAGTGGTTTCATAACCTTGATGGAAATAAAATACAAAACCTTCTTACGTCTGCGGATTTGCTCTAGGACAGAGGCCTGGAGTTCTTGTTCTAATTTAGAACCATCCTGGGAGACCCATCCGGTCCAAGGTTGTCTCTGATCCATAAGAGCCACAGAGATGTTTTGGTGGGCAAGGCACAAGAAGCTGTAGGATGAGTCTAATGCTGGCCTCTTGTGTGGCATCCAACGCATGTAGGGCCTCCACCCAGCCCGATATTATCACAATTTCACTCCACTTACATGGCAGCTTACCGTGCCAGATCCCAGAGGGAGCCCACACCACCAGCCCAGAAGCTGCCCCTCCCTGAGTGTCAGGTAAGGAATTCCTCTTTACCTTCCCATGCCCCTTTCCTTCTCGTACTCACACCTTGCTTTCTACAGTCCCTCCCCTAAACTCTGGTGAGGGTCATCACCCTGCCTCAGAGTCCTGGCACCCCATGTCCCGGCTCCTCCCTGCCTCTGTCTTGATCTCAACCTCAACGCCATCGGCTCATCATCTAGAACCCTGCTGATAGATCAACTAGGGAGACCTCATTCTAGTGATAATATAATAATTGTTATAACATTAGTACTAAGAATTAGGCAGTGTGGCTTTAATGATTACAAGAATAAAAAGATAGCTCTTTATTGTAACTTTACTATGTGGGTACCTACTAGACTAAGCAATCTTACATGCTTTCTCTTGTTTAATCCTCTAAACAACACCAAAGGTGGGCACTATTATTATCCTAATATTATAATCCCCCACTGTTCTTTTCCTTTTGAACTGCAGCTGTGTCCCTTTTGCTTTCTAGCCATCTCTGGAGACACTTTTTATGCTGCCTGGAAATTTTAAATTCCGGACTCTTGCATTGTTTCATTTTCATAACAGTTTCTTCTTATCTTATGGCCCTGATATCCTCTAGATTCTCTTCTAGGTTGTTATTTTTATGTAAATATTGAAGTTCTATTAATTCTGTTTCTTTGTGTGCTTTTGGGGGGTATATTTTTTTGACCTTTATTCATATTTTTCATGTTGCTTTTGGTTTACTCCAAATATTTGCTAGTTTGATTTTTGTCTGTTCACTTTGGGTTTGAAAATTTTGGGGGGTTGGGCTGGGGGTGGGTAGGAGAAGGTGCAGGGTCTAGTTACAGGTGCTCATGAATGAAGGGGAAAGGAAAGACATATGCTCATTGTGGTGTGCTGGAAACTTGCCTTCTGGTGCACCTGTCCTCCCAGTTTCAGCCAATGGGGAGTTGAGGTAAGGGAGTAAGAGGACAGCTGATCAGAATTTAATTTGCCAATGAATCACACAGACATGCCTCTACAACTCGTATCTGTTTGCACTAAGCAGAGAGCACATTTTTAACGACTCTGTCCTTCACAGGGAGCTCTCCTGCTTGTGTTTTGAGGCATGCTTTTCTCCAATCTTAGTCTCCACCAGATTTTTAACTTTCAGGAATGCTTCGAAATCTCTGGCCCTTAGATAGCACAAATCCTTATTTCTGCACGCTGTGTGGATTTATAACTATTTTTAAAAATATCTGTTCTGGGGCTCCTTGGTGGCTGAGTCGTTAAGCGTCTGCCTTCGGCTCAGGTCATGATCCCAAGGTCCTGGGATCGAGCCCCACATCAGGTTCCCTGCTCCACAGGAAGCCTGCTTTTCCCTCTCCCGCTCCCCCTGCTTGTGTTCCCTTTCTCACTGTGTCTCTCTCTGTCAAATGAATAAATAAAATCTTTAAAAAAAAAAAAAAAGTGAAGAAAAGAAATCAGACTGAACATGAAAATTCTATTTTTAAAAAAAATAAAAATAAATAAAATAAAAAAAAATATCTGTTCTATTATCTCATGAGATTTTGCTGGGAGGGTATAGGGATTCCTGGATTCAGTCTACCATTTTGATCCACTCTTTACTCCCATTTCACAGATGAAATGACTATAATTAGCTTAAAGAATGTGAACAACAATCTGAGATCCTAGTTATTCTAACCAAATCCTCTGATGCCACAGCTTGTGTTCCCAACCAGTATCTATTCTGATTTTCATTATAGGCTTTCCAGTTTATATAAAAATGGCTCATTTGAGCCATACAATATAGTCTATAAGGGATTATGACTATTGTTTCCAGTTTATTGATGAGGAAACAGACTCAGAATTGTTAAGTGACTAGCCCAGGAACTCACAGCTAATGGTGGCATAATAGTGGTAAGTAGTTCTACATGTGCAGCAAATAATGCTTGGCACACAGTAAGAACTCAGGATGCAGAGAAAAACATCATGCACCTAAACCCCAAGACCTCACAGAATACAACCTAAAGTAGGATCCAAGTTTCCTAATTCGCATCTCATCTAATAAGCACTTTTGTATTAAGCCTCATTATCTTGATTTTCTTGGTTCTGTTGTTATCCCTTTTTCAAAATCACCTTGTTAACACACACACACACACACACACACACACACACACACACGCAGGCACACAAACACACCCTTACTCTATTGGGAGATTGCAAATGGCAAGACCTGGCTTGTTTTTGATATGACTACATCCAATAACACATTGATGTTTCCTGCAAGTAAACATCAGAGAATTAGCCCTTAGGTTTGCAAAAGATTTCCAATATGACCTCAATGCTCCAAAGTTATGCCTTTCTGTTTTAAGGTAGCTATGTAATGTGCTTGGAAATAAAAGAGAGAGAACTAGCTCAATCAAATCAGAAGCTTACTGAATAATCTAATCAAGTGGGAGTCTAGTAGACCAGGCTGATTTTTAATAGTGCCAGTAGACACTTCAAATAACACCAGCCTTTTGTTAAGCAGTCATATTGCACTGAAGAGTTCCAAGAGACTCATTGCTAACTGGAGAAAAACTAGCAAGCCTGTAATAAAACAATTATAAGCACATTACAAATATTAATTTCATTTCAGTACTATTACCTAGGTCATTGTACTCTGGGAGAGTATAAAAGCAGAAAGCATTAGATATCAACACTGAGTGGCACGGCTGAAGTGAAATTTCATTGCCTCTGCTGAATAAGGGGATTTGATCTAAGTCCTTACTTACCCCCTTCATTAGTGACTTGTTAATAACACTAGTAATAGGGGCGCCTGGGTGGCTCAGTCGTTAAGCATCTGCCTTCGGCTCAGGTCATGATCCCAGGGTCCTGGGATCGAGCCCCGCATCGGGCTCCCTGCTCCGCGGGAAGCCTGCTTCTCCCTTTCCCACTCCCCCTGCTTGTGTTCCCTCTCTCGCTGTGTCTCTTTCTGTCAAATAAATAAAATCTTTAAAAAAAAAAAAATAATAACACTAGTAATAATGGTAGCCACCATATGTTCACAGAGCTATTGAGATGATGATCTGGGCTCCAAGAATGGAATTCTGTCCTATTCATTACTGCCTAATTTCTGCTTCTTCACTAATGAAACACAAAGGAAATAAATAATAGGAACGATCATTTACTTTTGATACTGCTTAATTAATCATAGATAATTGTCTATAAAATTGCCTCTTTTTATCTTCATCAAAATACTGTAAAACAAATATTATGATATCTTGGTAATATCTAAATTATGATATTTAGATACTGAGATAGGGAAACATATTCTGAGAGGTTAAGTGATTTATCCTGGGTAGCCCAGTTCCCTGAGCACAGATCAAGTGATGAAATGAAAACTCATATTCCAGTTAACTGTCACTGAATTCCCATGCTGATGGTGCACTGCCCTGCTTCCCCAGTAATACTCAGAAGAACAAGTCTGGACCACTGGGTTTTTCTATACTGGTTTCCATCCCTTATATGAAGATGTTCACCTTATAGATATATGGGTCCTAGGATTCACTAACACCACAGACCTCTTAGAATTCCTCTGTTTTGCCCCCAACTCAACTCATCACACCCACCAATGTGTTCAGCAAAAAATCACAGAGATATGTAATACTGAATCTAGTGTTTCCCCTAATTTTACTGAAATAATAATTTCCTTCTTGTGGCCACTGGATTAACATGACTTTTTAGTCAATTATTTTGAGTGCCAGTTGTTAATGTTTTGCCTGGGTAAACACAATTTCTGATATTCAAAACTTATCAAGGAATTCAGCATGGCACTACTAAGAACTACACATTATTTAAAAATAAGAATTTTCAGCTGGCTCCAAAATCTCACTTCAGCTCTGTACCACCTATGATTGAATTTGGTTTAAAAGCAGTAAAATGTATTCTGGCATTTTAGCTCCATTTAAAATACTATGAAATGCAAACATTCATTTCAGCTTGATCTTTTCAGCCCATTCATTTTAGTGCTTCTCCAAAAATTGAAGATGAGATACGTAACCACAGACTCCTTGCAGGGGGTCAGATTTATATCCTCCTTGGTATTTTATTTGAAAAGTTTGACTTTAAAAAGTGCTTTATAGCCACTAAAATAACAAAGCCAAGAGTTATAGTTCAAAAGCCAACAAAGGAGATAAAATAGGAATCATTAAAAAAAAAGTCATTGAATCCAAAAGAAGACAGGAAAAAAAAAAAAAGAGAGAGAGATGGAACAAAAAACAGGAAAAAGAGAAATCAAATAGCAAGTGATACACCTAAATCCAACCACATCAATAATGACATTAAATGTAAATGGCCTAAATGTCCTAACTAAAAAGCAGAGATTGTTAGATTGAATTAAAAAGATCAAGATGCAACCATATGCTGCCAAAAAGAAGCACATTTTAAAGTAAAGACAAATATATTAAAAGTAGAAAGTATGAAAAATATATATCATGCTAACACTAATCAAAAGCTGATATAACTGATACAGCTGATGTGACTATATTATATAGCTGAGTGGCTATATTAGTATTAGACAAAATAGATTTCAGAGCAAAAAATATTAACAGGGAAAGGAAGGTCACTTCATAATGATACAGAGCAAAAAATATTAATAGGGAAAGGAAGGTCATTTCATAATGATAAAGAGGCCAATTCAAGAGGATGAAAGAATCCTAAATGCATATATACCTAATGAATTCAACATACATGAAAATGAAACAAACAAAAAACCTGATAGAGCTGCAAGGAGAAATGGACAAATCCACAATAATTGTCAGAGACATCAATTTTCCTTTGTCAATAATTTATAGAAAAGGAAACACACACAAAAAAGAAAACAAGAAAGGAGACACAAAATCATCAATGATGTAGTACACTTGAATGTTACTTATCAATCAACTTTATCTAATTGACTTATATAGTACACTCCAGTCAACAACAGCAGAATACACATTCTTTTCAAATACACATGGAAGATTTACTAAGAAAGACCATGTCCTGGGACATAAAAGCAATCTCAGTAAATTTAAAAGGATTCAAGTAATACCAAATATGTTCTCTGACTACATAGAGTGGAGTTTTATTAGAAATCAATAACAGAAATATCTCTGGAAAAGCCCCAAATATTTGGAAACTACATAACACTTCTGAATAGCCTATGGGTTAAGGGAAAAATCAAAAGGGAAATTATAAAGTATTTTGAACTGAACGAACATGAAAATGCAACATATCAGAATTTTGAACATACCACTAAAACAGTGTTTAGGAGGAAATTTATAGCACTAAGGGCCTATATTGGTAAAGAAGAATGGTCTCAAATCAGGGACCTCAGTTTCAACTTTAAAAAAACAAGGAGCAAGGACGCTTGGGTGGCTCAGTCATTAAGTGTCTGCCTTCGGCTCAGGTCATAATCCCAGGGTCCTGGGATCAAGCCCCGTGTCGGGCTCCCTGCTCGGTGGGGAGCCTGCTTCTCCCTCTCTCACTCCCCCTGCTTGTGTTCCCTCTCTCACTGTGTCTTTCTCTGTCTATGCAGCAGCCTTTCCTGATTAAAACTCTTCAGAGTCTAGGGATAGAGGGCACATTCCTCAAGTTCATAAAATCCATCTATGAAAAACCCACAGCGAATATCATCCTCAATGGGGAAAAGCTGAGAGCCTTTCCCTTAAGATCAGGAACACGACAAGGATGCCCACTCTTGCCACTATTGTTCAGCATAGTACTAGAAGTCCTAGCAACAGCAATCAGACAACAAAAAGAAATAAAAGGTATTCAAATTGGCAAAGAAGAAGTCAAACTCTCTCTTCACAGATGACATGATACTTTATGTGGAAAATCCAAAGGACTCCACCCCGAAATTACTAGAACTCGTACAGCAATTCAGTAATGTGGCAGGATACAAAATCAATGCACAGAAATCAGTTGCTTTCTTATACACTAACAATGCAACTGTAGAAAGAGAAATTAGAGAAACGATTCCATTTACAACAGCACCAAAAACCATAAGAGACCTTGGAATAAACCTAACCAAAGAGGTAAAGAATCTATACTCTAGGAACTACAGAACACTCATGAAAGAAATTGAAGAAGACACAAAAAGATGGAAAAACATTCCATGCTCATGGATCGGAAGAATAAACATTCTTAAAATGTCTGTGCTACCCAGAGCAATCTATACCTTCAGTGCCATCCCAATCAAAATTCCAATGACATTTTTCAAAGTGCTGGAACAAACAATCCTAAAATTTGTATGGAATCAGAAAAGACCCCGAATCGCCAAGGAAATGTTGAAAAAGGAAAACAAAGCTAGGGGCATCACATGGCCCGATTTCAAGCTATATTACAAAGCAGGGATCACCAAGACAGCATGGTACTGGCACAAAAACAGACATATAGACCAATGGAACAGAATAGAGAGCCCAGATATGGACCCTCAACTCTATGATCAAATAATCTTTGACAAAACAGGAAGAAACATGCAATGGAAAAAAGACAGTCTCTTCAATAAATGGTGCTGGGAAGATTGGATAACTATATACAGAAGAATGAAACTCAACCATTCTCTAACACCATACACAAAGATAAACTCAAAGTGGATGAAAGACCTCAGTGTGAGACAGGAATCCATCAAAATCCTAGAGAAGAACATAGGCAGTAACCTCTTTGACATCGGCCACAGCAACTTCTTTCAAGATACATCTCCAAAGGCTAGTGAAACAAAAGCAAAAATGAACTTTTGGGACTTCATCAAGATAAAAGCTTCTGCACAGCAAAGGAAACAGTCAGCAAAACAAAGAGGCAACCCACAGAATGGGAGAAGATATTTGCAAATGACACTACAGATAAAGGGCTGGTATCCAAGATCTATAAAGAACTTCTGAAACTCAACACCCAAAAAACAAATAGGTCAAAAAATGGGCAGAAGACATGAACAGACACTTCTCCAAAGAAGACATACAAATGGCTAACAGACACATGAAAAAATGTTCATCATCATTAGCCATCAGGGAAATTCAAATCAAAACCACATTGAGATACCACCTTACACAAGTTAGAATGGCAAAAATTGACAAGGCAAGAAACAACAAATGTTGGAGAGGTTGTGGAGAAAGGGGAACCCTCTTACACTGTTGGTGGGAATGCAAGTTGGTACAGCCACTTTGGAAAACAGTGTGGAGGTGCCTCAAAAAATTGAAAATAGAGCTACCCTATGACCAGGCAATTGCACTACTGGGTATTTACCCCAAAGACACAGATGCAGTAAAAAGAAGGGCCATATGCACCCCGATGTTCATAGCAGCAATGTCCACAATAGCCAAACTGTGGAAAGAGCTGAGATGCCCTTCAACAGAGGAATGGATAAAGAAGATGTGGTCCATATATACAATGGAATATTACTCAGCCATCAGAAAGGATGAGTACCCAACTTTTACATCAACATGGATAGGACTGGAGGAGATTATGCTAAGTGAAATAAGTCAAGCAGAGAAAGTCAATTATCATATGGTTTCACTTATTTGTGGAACATAAGGAATAGCATGGAGGACATTAGGAGAAGGAAGGGAAAAATGAAGGGGGGGAATCAGAGGGAGAGATGAACCATGAGAGACTATGGCCTCTGAGAAACAAACTGAGGGTTTTAGAGGGGAGGGGGGTGGGGGGGATGGATTAGCCCGGTGATGGGTATTAAGGAGGGCAAGTACTGCATGGAGCACTGGGTGTTATATGAAAACAATGAATGGTGGATCACTACATCAAAAACTAATGATGTTATTGTATGGTGACTAACATAACATAATAAAATAAAATTTAAAAAAAATTTTTTAATTAAAAAAATTAAAAAACAAAGAGCAAATGAAGCCAAACTTAGCAGAAGAAAGGAAATAATAAAGATCCAAGTGGAAATTAATGAAATAGGAAACAGAAACAATAGATAAATCAATAAAACCAAAAGTTGGTTCTTTGAGAGGATCAAATAAAAATCTCTAGCCAGACTTCGATGATAAAAATAGGAGAGAAGACGCATATTGCCAATATTGGCAATGGGAGAGGTAACATCATTATAGGTTCTACAGATATGAAAGGATAATAAAGGGATATTATGAGCAGCTTATGCCTGTGAATGTGACAACTTAGATGAATGGACACGTTTCTTGAAAGACACAAACTACCAAAGCCCACTCAAGAAGAAAAAGAAAGGCTGAGTAGCCCTAGATACACAAAAGAAATTGAATTTATAGTTTAAAACCCTCTCACAAAGAAAACTCCAGGACAAGACGGTTTCACTGAGGAAATTCTACCAAACATTTAAGAAATAAGGTATATCAATCCTACATAATTCTTCCAGAAAATTGAGGTAGAGGGAATACTTCCCAACTCATCCCATGAGACCAGCATTATTAACCTTATGCCAAAAGCATACAAAGACATTACAAGAATAGAAAACCATAGACCAATATCCCTATGAACGGGAAGACAAAATTTCTGAACAGAATTATAGCAAATGGTAACAACTGTGTATAAAAAGGATCATGACCAAATGAGAATTATCTCATGAATGCAGGGTTAATTTAATTCACACACACACAAAAAAAATCCATGTAATTCACCATATAAATAAACTTAAAAAAAAAAAATCTATGATCATCTCAACAGATGCAGAAAAAGCATTTAACAAAATCCAATATCCATTATTTATAAAACCTCTAGCCAACCAGGAAGAGAAGAGAACTTCCTCAATCTGATAATGGTATCTATGAAAAGCCTGTAGCTAGTACCACGTCTCATAATAAAAGACCAAATGCTTTACCACTAAGATCAGGAACAAGACAAGACTGACTGCTGTCACTACTTTTATCCAACATTATACTCGGAGATTTAGCACTACAATCTGGCAAGAAAGTATCTAGAATATGGAGTATCTAGAATGGATGGAAAGGTATAAAACTGCATTTATTCACAGACAACATAAGTGTCTATATAGAAAGTCCAGTGAAATCTCCAAAAAAAAAGCAGTGGAACTGATAAGTGAGTTTTGCAAAATTGCAAACTATAAGATCAATATGCAAAATTTAATTATATTTCTCTACAGTAGCAATGAACAATCAGAAATAAAAAAAATTTAATACATGTACAATAGCATTGAAAAAAATTTCATTAGAGATATATCTGACAAAGGATATACAGGACCCATACTCTAAAACCTATACAAGCATTGCTGAAAGACGTAAAGAAGACCCAAATAAATAGATATATCTTTTTCATGGATTGGAGGACTTGGTATTTTCCCCCACATTGATCTGCAGATTCAATTCAGTCCCAATCAAATTCGCTGCAGGCTTTTTTGTGGAAATTGACATTCTAAAATCCATGTGTAAATTCAAAGAACCTGGAAGAGTGAAAACAACTTGAAAAAAAGAACAAAGTTGGAGGGCTAGCATTACCTGATACCAGGAATATCGTAAAGTTGGAGTAATCAAAACAACGTGACATTAGCATGAAGGTAGACAAGTAGGTTAACAGAACCTAATAGAAAGAGTTCCACACATACATAGACAATTGATTTTTTTTAAAGATTTTATTTATGTGAGAGAGAGAATGAGAGAGAGAGAGCATGAGAGGGGGGAGGGTCAGAGGGAGAAGCAGACTCCCTGCTGAGCAGGGAGCCCGATGTAGGACTCGATCCCGGGACTCCAGGATCATGACCTGAGCCGAAGGCAGTCGCTTAACCAACTGAGCCACCCAGGCGCCCGACAATTGATTTTTGACAATGATGCAAAAGCAGTTCAGTGAAGGAAAAAATAGTATCTTTTCATTAAGTTGTGCCAGATCAACTGGATAGCTATACACTTAAAAGAAAAAAACAAAGAACTCCAATCTATCTGCAACTCACAAAATAGGAAAATTAACTCAAAGTGGATCATAGACCCTACATATAAAACCTAACATTAAGAAGTCACTACATCAAAAACTAATGATGTATTTTATGGTGACTAACATAACATAATAAAATTAAATTTAAAAAAATAAGTTTCTAAAAGACAATATAGGAAAAATCTCTGTGGCTTGGAATCAGGCAAAGATTTCTTAAAGAAAACACCAGAAGCATGATCCATTAATGAGACTTGAGCTCAGCAAATGGCTCTAGCCACCCTTGTCCTTCCCAGTCCTGAAGGGCAGATCAGCTCAGACTCCAGGTTTGTTCAACATTCCTGTTTAGGAGACTGCAATCTAGGCTAACATTGCCTAGCAATCCTTTTTTTTTTCTTTTGACCTTTTAAATACAGTAGTAATGACTACCCTTTGTATAGCACTGTTCAAGTTACACATGGATTTTCTATATATCATCTTAATTAATTACACAGCAACTTTATAAAGAGATTATGTTCTATGTCCATGTTACACGTGATGAACTGCGGCTCAGAGAGATTCCGTTCCCCACTCAAGGTTACCCTGCTAGAAAGTGGTATGGTCCAGCTCTAGCACAGGTTCCCTGACCTTAGAGTCTGGTTGTTTTTCTACTGTCTCATTTTGCCTCTCTATACAGAATGGTAAATTGGACCCTGATCTTTAAAAAGAAGCTATTTCTTGGTAGATGAGAAGATTGATGACAGCATTAACTCTCTCAAGACCCCAGGATATTACTGGGTAAAGTAGATATTTATCCTTTATCTTTCAGACCTATCATGGCTGCCATTCATGTTTGTAAGTCAAGGGCTGAAGGGAAAAGGTACATGACCAACCACCCCTACTGTTCTGAATAGAAATAAATTGGCCTTAGTCTTTGATGACACTTTGCCACGCTGTACTCAGGTTGCCGTAAATTAATGTAATTCCCAAAGTGACTACCAGCTGCCCGTGGTGTAACCTCTTCACCCAGTAGGATCTGACCCGCTATTCCTCTGATGTCGTCTAAATAGATGACTCACTTCAGGGAGCCTCCCTTTGAATTCAGTGCTCTTGGCATTGGCCCCAGTTCTGTAATAGCCACATGCCCCAGGGGTAAAGTAATGGATCTCTGGCAATCTGGCTGTCTCCTTTATTTCTCTTTCACATTTGTTTACACATTTGTGACCATCCTCTGAGAATGGCACAAAGTAGAAAGGATAATATCCTCCCACCATCCTCTGTAAGGGTCAAAACCACATGAACAGTCTTATCAGTCTCAGTCAGATTATCCTTCAATTGTGCTTCTAGACACAGTTAAGCCATCTGAAAGCTGAAGGAGAGTGTCGTTAACAGAATCAAATTTAGGCCAGTACGCTTATTGCAAAAGACAACATTCGAGAAAGGTAAATGAATAAAAGTGAGCCTTTCATATCGTAGGCAGGCATTTAAACACTTGGCAGCAGGGTGCATTTTATGACGCTATCCAGAAAAACGCAAAACTATTTCCTTGTCAGTCCTGGTCTCATCCTTTCCCTAGGAAAACACATTCAGTATCCTCCCTGCATGGCGTCCCAGAAACAGACATGGGGCAGGAGATCCGGAAGATTATGCCTAGAAGTGAAATATTTTACTTCATGTTCCTCTGACTCTAACAACAGTTTCTGTCCTTTTTGATTTGCATTATTTCTCCCTATAAACCTCTATTCTTTTCTTATCGTTCAGGGTATTTTTGATCCTTGTAACAATTCTGGGAGGAACAAAGAATTAGTTTCTCTACTTTCTCCTAGCAGAGGCAGCATAGTTAAGGAAAAAAAAAAAAAGCATCGATGGGTCTAAGTTGCCTCTGCCACCTGTCAGTTATTTGGCCTGGGGGGAATTTACCTAACTATGCTGAAGTTCAATGATTTCATGTATACAATGAGAGCACAGTCCATGGGTCCTTGCAAGAACCAGATGAGTCACTGTAAAGCATGTGAGAAGACAGGCATATAGAAGACATCCAATAAACATCATTTTTTTCTTGTCCCTTAATGAGTTTAAAAATATGACTGATTTCTCTCTGTTCTAAACCCTTGTTGATATGTGTACCTTTATTTAGATCAAACGGTAAGTAAGTTCTTCTTTGGCAATCAGAAATTTAACAGAAATCATGCAATCTCCAGCTCCTGTCTTTCAGATGATTATGGCTCTCTGTTCTTGCAACTTGAAATGAGATGTGATTTGCAGTTCCCTTTCTGGAGTGTATAACTTAGAATGTGCCAGGTAGGTAAATTATCTTACCTTAAGTGAAAGAGTAGTTAGTAAGGAGAATATTACATATTAGATATTGGAAAGAGATCCACAGTTTTCCAAAGAGGCTTGGATTCTCCCATGTCCTTCCCAAATAATTCTGGTTCTGAAATGCCATAAAGAGCCAGCCACCCCATCCAAGAAATACAGCCTTCTCCCCTCAATGCAGAGCAGGGCTTTTGGTGCCCTAGCAGACTAATAGAAGAAAGGCAAACCCAGAGAATCCACAAGGCCAATAACCTGGAGGTATCGTTAACACACAGTGTGATGGCGAAGATTAGTCCGACGCACCTGTGTTCCGATCCTTGCTAACTGTGTGGATCATGATAAAGATTGAACAGACCTCTCTCTGCTTAATAGGAGTCTCTTCGTTGTTCTTTTCTTTTTAATGTAAAATGGTGATTATAATGGTACCCCTGTGGAGTGCCAGGCACGTATAGAGATGTTCAATCCATATTAAATGCTACTTTTGTTAGTTCTCTAAAAGAAACCATTCCCTGTTGACGTTCCATTCGAACCACGGCGTTAGGAAACGAAAACAAAAAAAATGTAAAAGCGAAACCAGGCCAGATAAATGTAGGCTCTTCACATCAATTTGCTCCACCCGTTCTAACTTTTCTTAGATGTAACCAATCGTTATTGGATCTCTTTGTGGAGCACCCCCTTTCCCTGCAGTCCCGTGGGATCTCCGCCTGCGTGAGAAGGCTGTGTGCCATGCTGATTAAGAACATGGCTGAGTTTGAATCTTCCATTCTCCTCTTACTGACTTTGGTGCCTTGGGCAGCTTTATTTGACCACTAGGAAGCTATAAAAAGGGGGAAATAATAGTGCCTATCTCCTGGAGTTGCTGTGATAATTTAGTTAATACCTGTAAAGCACCCAGAACAGTGTCAGGGAAGGGATACATGATCTGCAATCTCCAGCCATGAGTAAACGCTAGCAAGCAGGAGTCGCAAAATGCATGCATCGTTTTCTCTTCATCTTTCTCTCTTGCTCTTTATTCAGGAGGCCTGACTTTTTATGGCGAGGACTGTTTCCCTTCGTCTCCCTTTTGCCTTTCTTCCCAATAGTCAAAGAAAGAGGGCAAAGTGTTATCGGCAAACAACCTGCAGCCCCCAAATTTGTCACTACAGTCGTCCTGTGTTGCAGTATTGAAGATACGAGTGACGATGAGTCCCTTCCTGACTTCCATGCTGGGCTTCGCCATCATTCCCAGGAGCCCACTCCATTAAAACAGGGTTTTAGGGGACTACCAAAGGTGCTCTAGGTTTTTAAAAAGATTTATTTATTTATTTGAGAGTGAGAGAGCTGGGGAGGGGCAGAGGGAGAGGGTCTCAAGCAGACTCCCCGCCAAGAGCAGAGCCTGACATGGGGCTCAATTTCACGACCCCAAGATCATGCCCGGAGCCTAAACCAAGAGTCAGACGTTTAACCGACTGAGCCACCCAGGCGCCCAGAAAGGTGCTCCAGTGTTGACATGGTTACATATTTCTTTTAGGCTGTCATCTTCTTTTTTTTTTTTTTTTTAATTTTATTATGTTATGTTAGTCACCATACAGTACATCATTGGTTTTTGATGTGGTGATCCACAATCCGTTGTTTTCGTATAACACCCAGCACTCCATGCAGTATATGCCCTCCTTAATACCCATCACCGGGCTAACCAATCCCCCCTCCCCCCTCCCCTCTAAAACCCTGTTTGTTTCTCAGGTCCATAGTCTCTCATGGTTCATCTCTAGGCTGTCATCTTCTTGAAGGCAAAGGACCACTCCTAACTTCTTATAGCAGCAACACCTCGTACATCCATAGCCAGTGATGCTCAGTAAGCCGCCACCCGACTGGATGAATGAATGGATGGAGTCACATTCAAAGTATAGTATGTGAGCCCTCTGTTCGGCAACAGAGGAAACTTCCAAGTTAGTTTCAGGATGATCCTAGACCTTCGCAATCTTCAAGGCTGCTCTCACGCATCCTGTTTTTGGTCTTGCTCCCTTCCTAGTTTCATCATGCTTGCCATGATTCGCTGTCCCCCCCTCAAACGTAACTTGTGTTTTGCGGTCTCTGTGCTTTACTCTTGCATTTGGAATGCCTTTCCCTCCGTCTCTACTTAGCCGAGCGTCAGTTCATACCTCCCGCAAACGTTTCCTTCTCTACTCCAAGCATTTCCCCTTCCTCTGGCCTCCTGTCTCAACTGTTGTCTGATTAGCTGTCCCTTAACATTCAATACTGTTGTGTGGTTTTCGTTATCATTATACGAGACAAATCCCTTCCCGGATTTTCAATCCCTGGGAGCAGTGGGCACATCTTACACATCTATACCCAGCATTGCAGCTCACACTCGGTGCACTAACAGCTACATAATTGTTGCTGGGGTCACTTGGCCTAAACCTCCTTCAACAGACTGCAATGCAAAATACAAGTGCGTGTAGCACGATGACGCATTACTTTGTGGGTAAACAGGAAGACTCGATGTGTGAAACACATCGGGACAGAAATGTAAGTTGCAGGTGGAATTGGAGCTTGATTCGTTCCTTTTTTACTCTTGTGCTTTATTTTTGTTTGGTCTGCTGCATCTTTTTATTTTTGTCCAGCTTGGGCTTCGGGGCAGAGCTAGTGGGGTTAGGGCATTTCACTTTCGTGGGGTGAGAGCATTTCACTTCTAAGTGTCGTCGCATGCACTAACCAATAAAAACCCTCCTGCAGAATTGTTTATTTGACAATGAAACCTTTCAAAACAAAACACGAGACCAACTAATGCCTGGTTGCCATCTGTTCTGAAGAAGTGCGGGGAAGGCGTAGATGGGGGTGAAGTGTTATATGCACAGTTCCCTCCTCCTCTTCAGACCTTTCAGGAACGTGGTGCTAATGACTGTGGTGTGGATATCACCCAAATTTACAGTGCGTGGCAATGTCTTTGAGCATCTTGATTATGACAGTATACAGAGCGACCAGATCCAAAGCCGCGTGAAGAATGGTCAATGCGCAGGATGCTGGAAGGTCATGTAAATTCTTGCTACGTAGCTTAAATCCCGGTAGGTGCATCTTTTTAAAATGTAGGCGAAGGGGAACGCATTACCAACCATCACTCCAAATCTCAGAGCAGCCACGATGACAGAGGATCTTGTGCTCAGGACCAAGGTTGTCTCTGATGCTGGACACTTCCTCTGTCCCAGTTGCCAAGAGCATCCGGTCCCGTGCATTTTCCTTACTCTGCATTCATGCATCAAAATTTGTATATCTCTACATTGTGTGAATATCAGCACCTGGGTAATGCGTCAGCATTGTGTGCGTCTAGATCAGCAGCCTCCTTCACTCCTTCACTTCACATGTTAACAAACATTTGCCTTCAATTGTATATCCACAGAGGAGGGAAAAATGTCCCGTTCTTTTAGGCTGTGACAGAACACTTTCCGATTGGTGTGGGCTGCCTCAAGTCATCAGCTAGGCAGGGAGCTGGGGTCTCCAGTTAGGCTCTGCTTCAGGCAGCCTGGCACCCTGCTTTGCTCCCCGCCCACCTCTAAGAGACTCGCCATCCACGCACATCCGTGAGACTGTTGTCGTGCCCCTTCTTCTGTCTTCTTTCCACTCATGGTCAAGCTCCCTTTTTCCCCACTCCTGGATCATTCATTTCCCCCATTCCAATGATAAACGATCAGTTTTTCTCTGCTTAAGCTGGAGCATCAGAGAGAATCAGAGAGAACCGACATGTTGCACGTCAGCATCTGTCTCTATATTCCAGTCGGTCGTCCCGGCATTCGTCCCTCCAGCAACTTCTGTAGGTTGACTGATGTGCCAGGCACTATTGCGTGTATCGGGTGAAGAAGACAGAGTTCCAGCACTCGGGGATCTTCCATTGCAGGGGAGGGAGTCAGGTGGTGATGGGGGGGAACAGACAAGCGCACACGCGCCAGGTGGCCATAGAGCTGGGAGGGAACATACAACAGGGTAAAGGAGAATGCTGGGTGGTGGGGGAGGAGATGGGGTGTAGAGGCAAGGCCTCCTCACATGACAGAGGAGAACACTGAGGCAAGGAGGGACAAGTAATTGGCCCAAGGTCACACACTTACATAGTGCATGGCCGAGCCAGGTGAGAAACCAGGCCACCTGGCTGGACAGCCCATGCTCTACCACTGTGCCCAGCTGGGCTCTTGATCCTAATACATCCTAAAATGGGTAGCTGAGCGTATTTCCGGGAGAGGTCCACACGGCTGGAAGTCACATGGTGCAAGAACCCAAGGAATCAATGAGAATGCACCGTGCCAATGCCCAGTCCTATTGACTGAAAACAGATGGACCAACAAGCAGGGTTTAACAGATAAATACCACGATTGCCAGGACGGTCACCTCAGTAGACTTTGTAAGCACTGACATAAACTTCTCCGTTTGAAATAATTGTTTCCGATGTACATCTACTACAGTTAGAAACAGTGCCCGTTTCAGGAGACTTAAACCCATAAACTCAGCATCACATTCCTTGTTCCCAAAAGCAGCTCAGTCACTGTTCCTTCAGATGTGGCAAATACTAAGTAGTGAACCTTAACAAAGTCACTCTTTGTCCATGCCGGCGAAATGCATTTCTAAAGAAGTGTTAAGAACACTGATTCCACCACGGCGTCTATTAATAATAGTCCTGGGTGCAAAAAAATGGAGCATGCCCTTACGGGGTAAGAGATATGGAAGATGCTGACAGGTCGTGCGTCTCAGCGTGTGTGCGTAGCCCAAATGCAAACACAGGGCAGGCCTAACCAGGCTGTCTTTTTACAATGCAGGGCCATTAACAGTGCTATTAGGGAAAATAGGAATTAGCTTCATGTAAAATGGCCTGGAAGCAGGAAGACAATAGCGTGCCTTACCTTAAAACAGAACCAGTATTCACTGATTTTGGATTCATTGCCAGTGCCCACCCCCCGCCCCCGGCACTTTGTAAAGTGTTCCCTTTATAAAAAAACACCTAATTGGAAAACTGGCAATAACTATATGAAAGCAAAAAAGAGAAAGAAAGTGATTTCTTCCACTGTCTTTTTTTTTTTTAATCATGTCTTTTGTGGGATTTCTATCCAACTTCTCACTTATAAGGAAAGCTGAATCATGGAGTAGGAACACTATACGAATCAGCTATACATTCTGAGGTTTACTCACAGTTAGTAAACAGAAGACCCTGATGAAGTTTAAATTAGTTAATCCTCAGAATTTCTGGGTGTCTGGAAGAAAGGACGAGGAAGCCGCTGATGTTGCATTCAAGGTGATCCGGGCCATCATAAAATTCCATTTCCAGTTCCCAGAAAGAAATACTGAAAAGACCGTCTATATGTTCAGTGATTCGCTACATGCCATGGATTGGTTTTGAAGCAGTGACTGTCGGAGGTAAAATTATACCCCGACTGGAAACCACTTTTTTCTTCTGGGTTTCTAATTCATATGTCCCATCGTTCAATATAAGATAGTTTTAAAATCACGCGTGCGATGAATAAGGCAGTGTGAGCAGGAAACAGGATGAAATATCAGGGAAGAGTGCACGCTCATTCTACCTGAACGAAAGCCACCTCTAATATTTGGAGCTATCATTTAATGTTTAAGTGACAATTTCAAATAGAGCAGAAGTTAATGAAATAAAGGCAGAGCTTCTCCCTCCAGAAGCGTTATCCTTATCAGGAGTTAGCTACTTATGAAGAAGGATGGTAGACATGTCGGGCCTAGAAAGAGATTAAAAAAAAAAAAAATCTGTCCTTGAGGAACCGAGTCAAGATGAGGTGACAAGACGGGTACATAAAAGATAAAATAAGAGGCTGTGTGAACTTGTGACAGGAGAGTAAAGAGGGCATGCGTGTGCGGGGCTCGTGAGGTCTTCTTCAAGGAGCAGGAGTAGAAGATGGAGCACATTCTAGGCAGAAGAGTGGCCAGCTGCAAAGGTGGAAAAAACATGGCGGAGATGTCACATGGGCCACACAGGCTGGAGCAGGACAAAGGCCGGAACGATAGGTTATGACACGGTCCTACAGAGCCTTAAATGCCTGGCTCCGAAATTGGAATTTCCATTGCTCAGCAATAGGACAGCCATCAGAGGGTCTCAACTGATCTTGTGTGGAATGGGGCAAAAGCCGACACATGCTGTGAGACGCAACACAGGTTGGAAAGGAGGGCGTTTCGAGACAAGAGACATGATTAGGAAACCACTTCATGACTCCACGTGTGTGGCAGTGCAGACTGGGAATGTGGCGGCGAGAGTGGGTCCATGCAAGCAACTTTCTGGAGATATGGGGACATCTGGAGAGTGACTGCCTGAGAGACAAGAATGACTTCTTTTTAGAGCTCGAGTAACCAGAAACATGTTGGATCCTTGATTGTTAATGTTTGCTAGTTTGATTAGAGGTTTGTTTTTTTCTTCCAGAGGTGAACGAAGAATAGCTTCTTTTTTGTTCCAAGTGAATAAGCCTTTGCACAGAAAGGACAGAGCCCACAGAATGATAAGGTAGAGGTGAAATGTCATCAGCAGAATCAACAATGCTCCAGTCCACCTGAAGCCAGTGAGGGATAGAAGGGGGGATCCTTAGAGAAGCAGTTCAGTCACCTCTCCAGGTGGTTGCTATGCTGGGACAGGGGGGTTGGCTCGTGTCTGCAGCCCCTGGCCCCCAGGAGACTGGCACCATCCTCATCTGGAGAGACAGGAGGGACACGTGGCTCATGTTGTTACAGATGCCACAGGGACTATATGGATCACACACAGGGCCTGGCCTCAGTCTGCCTGACGGGGCGCCATTGTGTTCTCTCTCTTTTGGGGTTGCTGGTAGAGACCTGATGTGAGTAAGAGTAGCCAGGCATTCAGGAGATGTTCTACTCAGACACAGGTACCTCCATAGCAAACCACAGCCAAACCCAAGCGCACCCTTATATTTCAAACCTAGCATTAGTGCCTAAGCTCTAACTGCTAATGGAGGAGATTGAATGGTGCCCCCTACAAAAAGAAAAAAAAATGTCTACAACCTAATCCCTGGAACCTGTGAATTTTACATTTGGAAAAAGAGGGTTTATAGATGTAAATTAAGGATGCTCAGGTGAAGAGGTGATACAGGTGAGCCCTGAGTCCAATGGCAAATGTCTTTATGAGAGAAACACAGAGGAAGGGGCTCTGTGGTGACAGAGGCAGAGTTGACTGAGGTGGCCACAAGTAAAGAAAGCCAGCGATTGCCAGAAACTAGAAGAACCACAAAATACGTTCTTCCCTAGAGCCTTGGTAGGGTGTGCAACCCAACCGACACCTTCATTTTGGACTTCTGGGCCTCCAGAATGATGAGAGAATGAATTTCTATTGTTTCAAGCCATCATGTTTGTGGTAATTTGTTACAGCAGACCTAGAAACTAAGATAACTATTTTAAAAATCAGTTAGCCTCAGCCAGTTTTATAGTTCATGGTCTATAAGTCTTAACGATTTATAGGGCATGGTGGTGACCAACGAGACAGATGTGGGCTAGGCATAATATTATGTATAATAATAATACTGGTTCTATGAAATAAGTGCCTACTGTGTACTAGGCACTCCATTAGGGTCTTCCTGAGACATCATCTCATTTAATTCTCTCCAAAAACCAGTGAAATCAGTTTAAACCACCATTTTACAAATGACGAAAGAGTTAACCAAATGAAGCTAAAACCACACATCTAGCTGGGGCCAAGGTTGGGCCTTTTGGCTCAGTCTGATGCTCTTCCTATTACGTGACACGTGTGCAGGAACAGGATCTCAAGGAAAACACTTCTCAAAATTAGAAAATAGAGCAATTAACTTAAATGGTTTTTTGTTTTTTGTTTTTTGTTTTTTTTTTTGCAAAAGGCATCTGAATGTTTGAATAGGTTTTTTTCTCTTCCCCCCTTCTGATTGCTACATCTTTAGAAATGCAAAAGAATAAGAAGGAACAGGAATTGGGCCTGGAAAATAAAGACAATGACTTGGAGGAAAAGAAAATGTGGGCCCAGCCGTGTTTTGCTCTGCTCCCCTCCTCTCTCATCCTCCAGGGAGAGGGCAGAGAGAGTTCTGGATGGACAGGTGTCCTCAGATCCTGATGGAGTGAGTGTGGCACCACCACAGACCAGTTGCCCGGATGTTCTGGCAGTGGCTACATGAATGACCTCAGGTAGAATTCTTGCATTATGTTCCCTAGTGGCTGGCCCCGGGTCTGGCTTTTGAGGTAGCAGAAGCAGCAGTTAGCTTGGAAGGAGGAGCTAGGGGACCTCCTTGAAATGCCACTTGCATAGCAAAGACACTGTTGGTAGTAGATGGTATGTCTGTGGGTGCAAGGGGGCTGCTGAAGCCCCATTTCGAGCCGCACTCCCCCCATAGTAGACGTTAGCAAACACTCTGAGGAGCTGTCAGACCTGCAGGGAGCCCTAAGGAATCTGGGTCTCTCTAACCCTGGTGCTATTCTGCCAGCCAGCCAATGGGCTGTTTAAGCAACTCTACTTAAGTTGGGGTTTAGCCATCAGGGTTGGTACAGCAGGACAGAAGAGGCCAGCCTCTCAGAGGAAAGTCATTTAGGAAATTGCTTTCCAGGGGGTGTCCATAGTATGCTTAAGGACACAGTCCTTTCCAGAAAGGCTGCTTCCCTGAGGTCCGGCAGATTAGCTGCCTCTATCCATCAGTCTTAATGTTCTCCAGAACATCTGTAAAGACGTTAGCCCAGGAACATAAAGGCGATGTGTACTTTATGCTTTAGTGTATACACATCTACCCCAGGAGTCCTCGGCAAGAAGTGGTAGATGGAGACGTGTCACCAACTTAACCTCGTGGGCACTTTCACTCCTTGTGCAATTCTGTGAGAATCTTGCTAACGGAGCCAGATGAGGAACAGTGTCTGTTTGATCTTTATCTTGAATGAGAACCTCTTTAACCACTCATTCAGGAGATTCCTTAAGTTAGATTTTGTAAGCCTTTGATGGAACACTCTACCATTTGAGATGGCCAAAGTTTAGCGCCATATTTTCAGTGATGGCATAAGGAAGTCAGCGTGCACAGGTATAGCACCAAATGGAGGAATACACAACACATGCTTTCTACAACTCCCCAAAATAACTCTCTAATGTAGTCCATTTAAGTTCCATGCTGTATTATAGCGGGCAGAACCCAATTTTAGGGTTGGACTCCATTCCCAAATGTGCCACGCACCAGCTAGCTGACCTGGGAAAAGTCATTTTATCTCTGAACCTTTATTTCCTCAGCTGTGAAATAGGATTAATTATCCTTACTTCCCAGGGTTGTTGCAAGAAGCAAATGAGATAACATGTGAAAGCATCTCGCACATACTGGCAGGCAATAAAAAAATTCTGTTGAATCATTAGCTTCATCAAGGCAAAACCATGGCTGCTTATTTCTGCATCTCCAGCAAGGAGTTAAAAACAAAACAAAACAACAAAAAAAGACAAGGCTCATTGTTGCCCTAAATTTACTGGATGATTACTGAACCTTAGCTTCATTTTATGTGGATATTTTTGTATATTTTAAAAGTCCATGGATATTCATTTCAGATCACTAACTCCAAAGGGAATGTGGGTAATTACACAACACATGAATATAAAGTGAGTCAGGGATGTCAACACTGTCACATAAAACTGTATTCACATCTGCACCCTAAAAAGAAGGCATCTACCGTACATGAAATCGTGTGGGCAACAAAAACCCAAAAATGGTAAAGATTCTAGAGACCATAACCAGTCGAGGTCCTGAACTTGAAATTTCATGAAGTGAAAATGAAGAACATTTTTTTTTTTTTTTGAGAGCGAGGGAAGGAGGGGCAGATGGAGAGGGAGAGAGAATCCCAAGCACGTTCCACACCCAGCATGGAGCCCGATTCGGGACTCGATCTCACCCCTGAGATCACGACCTGAGCCTAAATCAAGAATCAGATGCTCAACCAACTGAGCCACCCAGGTGCCCCGAAAAATGAAGAACATTCTTGTTGCACTTCCTTTGTTCCCCTTGTCCAGGGTAGATGGTGATGTTATGGCTGAGTCCTCGGCATTGTCACAATAACATAGATATTTAAATATGCAACTCGTATTTCAGGATCTGGCCTCCAAGTTGTCTGAAGAAACAAGAGTACCATTTTATTCAGCACTGTTGGCACTTTGACCTTTTTGGAAAACATGCATTATCTTCCACATCATACACTGTTTGCCTGTCAAATTAACATAGTTGACTATTTACAGCTGTTCTATGTAAAGCTTTACTGAAAATAATTCCCCATAAATGTGGATTCTTGTCATTTATAAAAGAACGACTTCATTAATCACAGGCTTTTAAGTCCAAATTTCAACTTGAATATGGTGCTTTATACCAAGATTTTCTATAGGAAACACATAAGAAGAAAAGTCAGTTTGAAAGGTTGGGGGAATATCTTCTCAAACCGCATTGTACAAATCCAAGCTTTAGGCTACCAAACAGTAACTACATTCTTTAGACCCTGCTGTTCAAAAGCCTATGGAAATTTTGAAACATACAAGAACTTGATTCAAAAAGTACAACTTCCCCCAGAAGAATTCAGCAGAAAATAAAAATAACCTCACTGAGCTCCCACTCCTCTCTCCAGACATAATGTCTAGGAAGGCCAGATTCTCATCCTATGTAATTCTGTGAGAATTCCCACAGGGAAATCCACAGAAGAATTCAGAAACCTCCCTCGCGGAAATTCTCATGAAGCTATGTAGGATGAGAATCTGGTTTATAAACAATAAACATAAAATTCTTTAAGATATGATCTTTGCCCTCAGTGAAGCCCCAGATGTTAACTGGGGAAAGATAATCTCGGGGCTCCAGTACATTGTCTCCTGGGTTCTAGAAAATTCGGTGGGTTTTTCACCAATTCTATTGCCATAAAGGGACGTATGGGTATTTATAAAATTGCCCCCATTCTTTTTTTAATCCAATTTTCAATCAGGATGCATAGGACTAACCAAATTTTAGGCAGAAGGGTAACATATTTGCCTATGTAGGGGATTTTTAATTGCAAACATGACATAGGTTTGTTGTAAAACATTTGAAAAATAGAAATGCATATAAAGGGGAAAAAAAAAAAAAAGAAAGCCCTGAAAAAAAAAATCTAACAGACTTTGCCAATTAATACAATTCTCATATTTCTCTTCTCAGAGCTAAGAGGAAAAATGAGGTCAGGTTATCGGGTGGCGATTGAATAATTTTGAAACCTTCACCTACTTAGAATTCGCTGTAGCATTTTCTCTAAGGAAAAGAGAGTGGGAGTTTTTAATGTGCTTCAACTCATAAGGTAGAGTTGCTGTGATGTAAATACAGAAATAGGAATCAAGGTCAGGGTCACACAAGGGCACAGACAGGCTTTGTCATGCTAACCATGGTGAGAAAGCTGAAGGTCTAATGAGAGCAGCGGGAGGAGCCTCACAGGTCAGACTCACAGAAGAACTCAGAAGTCAGGTCAGTCACAGAGAGAAGAAGACCTGGAGGACCAGAACTGCTGCCCAGGAAGCCTTAATGATATGTCCTCCTCTTCTACCGGTTCTTGACTTTCAGATTAGCCAGTTCATGTGCATTCTGGTCTGGGAGCCGGGAACAGATTGTCTTTACAGAATGTAATGGCCGACACTGACCGAGTACTTGCTATGTACCAGGTTCTGTTCTAAGGGTTGTGGTGCACATTTCATTGAATCCTAATGAGATTCAGCAACCCAATGAGACAGGACTGCTATTATCCCCATTTTAGAGAGAGCAGAACTGAGGCTTAGAAAGGTCAAGTCACTTGCTCCATCATATAACTAATAAATGTGTCTGAAGTCAACTTTTATTCTTTGAGTGTTTCTCTAGGCACCCAGACCAGTGTCATTACAGTCACCTTATTGACGGAGGGGGTGGTGAAGAAAGCCATTCAAAAAAGCATACATCAACTCAGCTTCATAAATGGCATGGTGTGGTTGAGATTTTGATTATGAAATCATCAGTCCAGCCAGTCAAGGCAAAGTAGTAGTCTGTTGTTTGAATGTGAATAAAACCTCGATGCACTCTTGAATTCCAGTTCTTTCAAATGCCATACGCCTTTCCTAAGTTTCATAATGAGCTCGAGTTACCTCCAACATGGGTCGTTTATTTGGGGAGAGGTGGGAACCGACATCGTTAACAGGGAAAGAGAAGTTAGTATTTTCCATCCCACAAAATCATCTCTTACAGGTTCATTTGCTCATATGCTCATGAACTTTCCCCCTGACCCTCTATTGCCTCTCCAAGCACCCTGGAGTGTCTGTGTTCAAGTGAGACCTTCTTACCATGCCCAGAGCATGGCCTGCCTAATTGCTCACACATATCTTATAGCATCTGTGTGCTTTCCATCTGGGTACATCTGTGTGCTTTCCATCTGGGTACATCTGTGTGCTTTCCATTGGAGGCAGCATTGAAAACCGAGGGGCGCCAGGGTGGTGCAGTCAGTTAAGTGTCTGAATCTTGGTTTTGGCTCAGGTCATGATCTCAGGGTGGTGAGATCTAGCCTCACATCGGGCTCCATGCTCAGCGTGGAGTCTGCTTGGGTTTCTCTCTCCCTCTAACCCCTCCCCCTGCCGCGTTCTCTCCCTCTCTCTCTCTCTCTCTCAAAAATAAAATCTTTAAGAAAAGAAAAAAAAGAAAAAGAAAACCAGAAAGGATTTTTAATACTTCTACCGTCTCCTTTCTACTCGTCTCCAGAGTTATAGCCACCCACAGCCTGATTTCTCAAAAGTAGTCTTCCCAGCCCAAGATCCAGCTTCAGTGCACTCATTGCGGTGGATCTGAAAAGTACAGAAGCAATCTCGTGAGCTAATTACAATCAATTTCCAGGACAAGTTTGGTTAACTACATGAATCCCTAATGGGCAGGTTGACTGGAGGGGTCATTTCTGAGCAAGAGAGTCTTCTCACTACTTAAAACCCCTAACGCCTACCCTTATGCCATTAAAGTCAAGTTAACAAGGTCCACAAGTGGATGCGTTGGGCTGGAAACTTCAAAAGAGCCTTCCTGCTTCGATGATTTTCCCATACAAACAATAAGTGAAATGCGCACATATACCTTAGGATTTCACATTAAGAAGACATCATAGTCAAAGCCGTGCCTCTAAAATCAAGTCTCAAACAGCCATCTTAATCGTCTGTATGAACCTGTTAAGTGGTGTATACACAGACACATGTGGATACCACCTTGAGGTCCCATGGTGTAAGCAGTTGTAGAGCAAAGAAAAGAAATGAGAACTATTCCCTGAACCAGTCTTTAAAAAACAACCTCATCCTTCCCAGTTTCCCTTCCAAAATCATGTGATTTGAATTTCCCAATCTCTAATGTCCCATCAGCTCTAGGACTTTCTGACCATCCTTTCTCTTACGCTCGCAGAAAGCTAGGTTTCATTGCACCACTGCAGGGGTAATGATGCAGTCTCGCAAGACAAACTTAGGTTAACGGAAGACCCAATTATAAACCTTCTCTATATTCCTCGGGTGGATTTGGCTACTTGCTTCGTGGGAACCAGGTGCCAAGAACAAACTAATAAAACAAACAAAACAAGCTCCTTACAATTTCTTTAAAGTGGAAGGCACGTGGGGTGCCTGGGTGGTTCAGTCAGTTGAGCCCCTGACTCTTGATTTCCACTCAGGTCATGCTCTCAGGGTCGTGAGATCGAGCCCCACATGGGGCTCTATTCTCAGCACAGAGTCTGCTTGAGATTATCTCTCTCCCTCTCTGTCTGCCCCTCCCTCTTCTCTAAAATAAACAAAGTGGAAGGCATGGATATAGAGAACTAGACTAAATAAGAAAATGACTTATGTTATTTGTACTAATTTCTTCAGATAGAAAGTATTTTCCCTATCTTTAATGTTGGTACAGATGTGACGTGGAGACTGTTTTCTTTTGGTTCAAAATATAAAATGAGAGGACCAAAATAAGGTCAGGATTCTCGGTGGCTTACCTACTAAACGCAAACGATGAGTAGAAGATACTGACATGAGGAAATTTTATCTGCACCTGCAAGAGGAACAGAAAATAGAACGGGTCAGATCGCTCAGATAAATTGTCTGAAACATATCCGAACGTGAGAATTGGCGACAAAGCAAAAGAGTCTGATTTGCCCACCAAGAAAACCACTGAAGCACAGAAAGGGAGACATCTGAAAAAGGAAGGAAGAGGCCCTTCAACCTAAATGGAAAACGTGACCCACCCCCACCCCTGTTTTACCTTAGTGATGCTTAATTAATAGTTTGGGCCAAGCTGCAAAGAGTGGTGAGCATTTGGTTGGCTACTAGAAGGAAGATCATAAGTATGAAGCAGGGATGGTGTAAGATAAAGTCGACATAAGATCAAGTCAGTGTAAGACCAAGTAGATGAGAAATTCTTACAGGGAGCCTCATCTCTCTAAGGTAGGGGAACACACTGTCACTTACTGCTGTTTTCCCACTGCCAAAAGCAGTGCTTAATTGGTATTTGTCAAATGAATGAATGTCAGGTAATGTTGGGAGTGGAGTTCCAATTTGCTCGTGGGAAGAATGCAAGAAACTACAGGCCAGCAAAAGCTATTAATAGAAGTGGAGCATAAGATCTAGATTGGTGAAGAGGAAGGGGGCAGAAGCAAAGATCAAGAAGAAGACATTTATTACCATAACAGAAGGATCTGGGATTTGAGGGGGAACCAGATCTTTATCTTCAACCTCTGCCTTCATGTATTATTATGTGACCTTGGGAAGAGTATCCAATTTCATATTTTCCTCTTAATGACAGGAGCTCATAGTTTCTCCAAACTTTAAGGGGACATATAAGAGATTCCTCAAACACGGTAGTGAGTAAATACTTCTCCTTTGGGGCTGGGATGTCCATCAACAGATCTGTGTCCAAAACAGAGATGTTAAATATTTCTAGTCTCTCTTCAGAATCAGTGCTAAGGATGAACATTTATTCATTCAACAGATATTTAGAGAGCGCCCACTATTTCACAGATTCTATTCAAAGCATGGCTAAAGTGTTCTCTATGTTGAGTAGTTCAGTAGTTTGAGGCATAATCTACAGAGAGCAATTGAGAAACCACAGAATATTTAGAATCCCTTTCTTTTCATTATTGCTAAGTGTCTTCAGAGAGTAGTTGAGGTACGTGTGTAACCCCCTCAGCCCTTCCTCATTTCTCTTCCCCATGCTATCTGATCTCAAGCCTCCTCTAAGGTCATCCATGACTGGCCAAACCTTTGGACACTGTTCAGGTCTTTCTTTCTTTCAACTTAGGTTGAAGCATTTGATATTAATGATCATTCCCTCTTGGTTAAAACTTCTGCCTTGCCTGGTTTTCCTATCGATGATGTAGTGTGTTCTAAATATTTATAAAGTGAGCTTGGAACCACAGAGATGTGAGTACAGATCTCCCTTCATCATCTTGGAAACCTGAACAAATTATTTAAACCCAAGGTAGTTTCTGCATCTGTAAAAGGAGGGTCTTGTAGCTTCATTCATCACCTTCCTTATGTTGTTGTGAGGATTTCATGAAGGTAAAGCATGGTACCTGGCACGAGATCAACATACGAGTTCTCTTTGGGTTTTGCTTTGCTCTCCATCCACCCTGCTACCTATCTCATTTCAAGTCCTCCTCATCTCCTCCCTGAGTTACATCAGTGGCTTCCTCACCAGTCCCCCTGCCTTCAGTCACTCATCGCTCCATTCTGTTCCTCACCTGCGGACTTTCTCAAATACAAATCTGATCATGTCACATCCTACTTAAAATTCATCAGTGGAACCCAGTTACCTGTAAGATAAGCGAATTCCAGACTCCTAAGCATGATGTGACCCAGGCTCATCTCTGCAGCCTCATTAACAGCCACAGGAGTCTCCCACACCCGTCACGTTGGCCATCCTGGGCTACCTGTAGTTCCCAGAGTATTCTGTGTGCTCACATGCCTTCCTACCTTTGCATATGACTCTTGCTCTACTTTGAAAGCCTTTGCCTCCTTTCCTGGCTGGATTAATTCTGTGTGTTCTTTAAGATCCAGCTCACCATTCTGTCTTTTTAAATTCTTCTTAAAGCAAGCAGAGTTGACTCTACCTCTGCAGTGCTTTGGCATTATCTAATGCATACATCACGTTTTCACTGTTAGTCTTGCTTATCTGTCTTCCCAATTAGGTGTGTGCTCCATGAGATACTATATCTCTGTCCTGTTCTTTTCATGGGGCCTGGCACCTAGTATGCTCAATACATGTTTGATGACCTAATTACATAAACAATGAGTTTGTGTTTTGGCAGGGACAGAGTGAAAAAAAAAAAAAGAGCACGGAGTTTGAGCCAGTATGAATGTCAGAGTGAGTCAACCAGGGGTAAGTGGGCAGATGTGCGGAATCAATGATGAAGGCAGTGCATAACCAAATTAGAGTCTGCGTAACAGCTAACGTGTGTCTAACATGGCCCAGTGAGGAAACAGATTCGACCTTTTCAAAAGCGAGGGAATGTCTAGGTGTATGTACATTCTACAACATGAAACGATGATCAAATGCTCATATGTAAATTATTTGGAGCTCACAGAATAAGGCCACAGGGATCCCCATGGGTTGACCAGCAGGGTGTGCAGTGACCAACTCCTATAGAACTCATTGACTGAGATGAGAAATAGCAGAAGGTATTGCAGGAAATCTCCTTGTGTCTTGGAATCATGAGAAGTTAGCCAACTTGGAGGAAGGAATCTGAGCTTAGCCACATGAGAGCTCCAATAGAAGAATGATGTTGGAATTGTGTGTTTCTTTGTGCATTTGCCTGTCTTTTAATTCTTGTCTAAAGAGTCCCTTAAGCCACCTCAATACATTAGAAAGAGCTAGTGATGCTGTGTTGTTAAATGTCTCAAACTGTTATATTTTAGCACTGACCACTGAGCTTACGTCTTAGACCTCATCATATTTTTGTGGGGCCTCGTTTAGTTTGTGACTTCCTAAATTATAATTTAGCGTCAGCCCTCAGAACACCTTTCTTGTTTGAACTTAGTAGCAAAATGTCCTAGAGAGGACAACAGGTGACTGTAAATTTAACCCTTTGAAGCTTTTATATTGATATGGTCCAAACTCAAGTTTTCTTTCTGAAGTTGCAATGAAAAAAAAATAAGAAATGAGAAATAATAAAGAGAATAATTATAGGGGTAAAATCATTAACTGTAATATTAAATTATGACCAAAATTTCAAGTTCTCTAGTTTAATTTATTTGAATAAAATTATAAATTTATAAATGTTTTTAATTATTTAAATTAAAATTATAAATGTTTTTAATAACTTATGGAAAGGTCTTTGTGATCTCACTTCTAAGTGGAATCTTAAAAAAACAAACTCAGAGATACGGAAAGCAGATCGGTGGTTGTCAGAGTCAGGGCTAGGAGTTGGGCGAAATGGATGAAGGTGGTCAAAAGGCACAAACTTGCAATTGTAACATAAGTGGGGACTATAGCTAACAATACTGTATCATATACTGTAAGTTCCTCGGAGAGTCTTAAAAGTTTTCATCACAAGAGAAAAAATTCGAAGCTATGCAAGGTGATGGATGTTAACTAAATTTATTGTGGTGATCATTTTACAATATTCAACACAGTATGTATATCAACATAGTATATACACAGTATATCAATCATTAGATTGTACACCTAAAACTAATACAATTTTATACATCAGTTATATCTCAATAAAACTGGAAAAAAATATATTTTAGGAGAGGCCTTTGGATTTTTATTCCTTTATTATACTTGGCAGAGAAAGTTTCCTGTATTCTCCAGTGTTTTGTGAATATTGCCATTGTATAGACCAGAAGTTGGCAAACTACAACCATGGACCAAATCTGGCCTAACCCCTGCTTTTGCAAATCAAGTTTTATTGGAATACAAGCACACTTACTCATTTATGTATTGTCTGTGACTGCTGCCGGGCTATAATGTAACAAAGTCTGTACGACACACAAAACCTAAAGTATTTACCATCTGACCCTTTGTAGAAAAAGGATGCTGGTCTTTGATAAGACAGTGGTTATTAAGCCAAATAAGCCTGTTCTTCAGAGTGTAGAGCCCAGAGCTACTGAGCCCACAGACTCCAGGGCAATGTATCTTAAAAAGTGAAAAAGAAAAAGATCTTAAAAAGAAAAAGCTGGGCACCTGGGTGGCTCAGTCGGTTAAGCGGCTACCTTCGGCTCAGGTCATGATCCCAGGGTCCTGGGATCGAGCCCCGCGTTGGGCTGCCTGCTCAGCAGAAAGACTGAGCACTCTCACTCTAAAATGTGGAAAGGGAGAAGTCTCATCTCCCTGTGGAGTCCTCACAGATTAAAAGAGAAGAAAAAAGAAAAGGAAAAGGAAAGCTCTCTCATCTAATTGAACAGCTCTTCTCCCCATAAAGCTACTGTGATTATCTTTTTAAGGTATATTTGGGCCACTCTCTAGACATCCTTAGCTGAGGTACTAAGCACTGAGCACTCTCAGTGCTATTCTGCCTCTCCCACTCCCCCTGCTTGCGTTCCCTCTCTAGCTGTGTCTCTCTCTGTCAAATAAATCAATAAAAAATCTTAAAAAAAAAAAAGATAGAAAGAAAGAAAAAGCTACCAGCTATCAAAATGAATTTCAGCTCCACCAGCAATGTTTTCTAACAACTAGCTGTAGTTTTCCTTGCCTACCACCAACTATGTTTAGAAGCTTAACGTAAGGGACATTTTATATTCATAGTGAGTTATTTGGCTCTATTACTTTATTTAATCCTTTGAAAACCATAAGTGGCATTCATTTTGAGATACAGGGGTGATGGTCTGCAATCTAGAACTGATTTCTTGTAAGAAAGTGGAGAAGATGAGATATAAAATCACTCTGTACGTCAGGGGCCCTGATGACTCATAAAATCTTTCTGGGCTCTATTTAAATCATTTGAAACTGAAATTAATGATTCATATATGCGATGGCTCTCGCAGAAGTAAGAAAGGAGTCATGATTCATCTAATATTAGTGCATGGGCTTTGTTCTTACGGCACAGGGTGGAGAAATGCATTTCCAATGGGTTGAGATGTGTGCTCTCACACGTGTTCTTTTTCCTGATTTTTGGATACCAGATGGAAATAAGGCTAATTAAACTAACTTCCCAATCACATTACTGTGAAAAAGTTCACCAGCAATATCTGAAAATGAGAAGTCATTTCTGATCTCTCTGATGGGACATGATGGCCTCAGTACACCAAACAACATTGTGTATAGATCTCTATTTGTTCTTACCCACATCAAACATGTAAAAAAAAAAAAAAAAAAAAAAAATGGACACAGCAGATAGTTTCCTGAACAGTTGAACAATTTGAAATAAAGTAACATTTTTATAAATTGGATCATATTTTCCTACTAATTTTAATTGTATTCCAGAAATGGGTCTCCAAATAAGGTTTCTTTTCTCAATATAGTATCTTAAAAAAACCACACATACTCACAATCAAAACAAACCACACTTTTCATAGAGAAACATAATTTACTAATAAGCCAACTCATATCCTTTCGGATTCAAGGAGAGTTATAAAAAATAAACAGTAAGCAAAAAAAGTATTTCCAAATTAAAAAATACGTTGTGTATAATACCAGATTGGAAAAGGGATCATTCACTATCTAAAATGTGGAAAGGGAGAAGTCTCATCTCCCTGTGGAGTCCTCACAGATTAAAAGAGAAGAAAAAAGAAAAGGAAAAGGAAAGCTCTCTCATCTAATTGAACAGCTCTTCTCCCCATAAAGCTACTGTGATTATCTTTTTAAGGTATATTTGGGCCACTCTCTAGACATCCTTAGCTGAGGTACTAAACACACTTAGCAGTTGCATTTCTGGGATATGTGTCCTGTCTCTTTAAGAACTTGCCTTTTTCACTTTTCATCCCTAAACTGCTGGGATTGGAGGGGGGGATGGGAGTAAGGCAAGCAACATAAAAAATCCAGCCAATCAGTAGAGAGGACAGCAAAGCCAAAGTTCATCCTAATAATGATTTCCTGAGATGGAAACATTTTTATGCCCCATGTTAACCCACGTTGCCAGTTCACATCACCAATGTCATTCATCCACAAAAACGGATTTCCACGTAATATGGAGTTAATGCTAATACTGAAACCTGAGTGCTCTAATAATGACTTTCAGAGCAGGGACCTGCCTGTCCTCCTTAGCCCCAGTCATTATGATCCCCTTCCTTAGGCCGGCAGCTGTAGCCGGACAGTGGTAGGCAGCATGAGGGCTAGAAATACGCCCGTTCTATTTGCATTTTGCTCCTGGCACTTAATAAATATTTGTTGACCTACTAAAGGAACTAGCGTTGGCCTTTCTTGGTTTATTTGCACTGACTCCGGCTGCTTTTCCTCCATTTTCCCCTTATGATGATTGCACCTGTTACCTTCGCTCACGGTCATGCCACTCTCCTCCTCTGTACTAGTATTAATTCTCGCCTAACACATCAGTTGTATATAGCAGAGTCATCTCTCGTTTTCTCACTCTCAACCGTAAAGGGACCCAAGACACAGTAGCCACGGGAGAGAAGAATCACAAACTAGACCAAACCAGCAACGAGAACTGTAAGCCAGCCTTTCAATGATATGTTTCTTCACGGGGAGAGTGACTAGGGCAGTCGAGAGGATGGAGATTATGTCCTTCCATCTGTAGTGGGCTGGCGCATTCCACGTGCACCTAGAGCTTAATAAGAACTTTTTGATGTGGACGATGATGATAGTTCAAGGGAGCAGGAAATTGAAAGAATCAGAGGAGGAAATGAGGCCTGATCTATATCGGCCCGATTTGTATCTGCAGTCCACACCAAAGCAATGATTTTTACCCACATCTATGAGATTTGAACGTAAATCACTAGATTCGCATCTTTTAGTTACCCTCACCATTTCAGGGAGAGCCTTCACTAGAATCATCTCAAGGTCGTTGTCTTCCCTGTGCTCAGAGATCCTCAGAGAAGGAACATTTCCAATTTCCCGGGGGGCCAGGAAGTTTTCCCCTAAGCCTAACGAAAATTCTTTCTTTTGTAATGCAAGCCCTAACTCTACCCAGCTGACTAACACAGCAACTTATCTTCATCTGGATAATATTTCTTTGCCTATTTGAAGGTTGTTATTACAGCTTCCTTGCACTCCAGCGTTCTTTCCCCTGAGCCAACTGATCCTGGTTCCCTTAGCTTTGCCTGTTTTGTGACCCTTTCCACACACTTATGTCTGTCCTTTGGCTAATCCCCAAGTATACTGCATTTCGCTAGAATTACCTAGGAATAAGCGAGATGGACTTTGAGCAATGGTGAGTCGAGTCTCTGGACTGCTTCATGACTTCTCTGCTGTGGTTACTGACGCACCTTGCATTATCAACCTTGAATTGTCCATTGTGTTACCTTTTTGCTGCTTCCCGGTAAGTTCGGGCTTCGGATCTTTCCTGTTAAACATGAGTCATGTTTTCCCCTTTCTCTAACTCAAGGTTAGGTTTCCTTCTCTGGGTAAATTACTCTTTTATTTTGAATGACTTGGCCCATGACTTAAGGGTTTAGAAGTAGTTCTAAACTCCTACCTCTGTTTTTTTAGGAAAATCCTTTCATATTTTTTTCAGCAGAATAAAATGTCCAAAAAAAATATGCCACATATGAGATAGTAGAGGTCTAAAATGTAGAGAAGGTAAGTCCAGCTCCTTCATTATTCAGGTGATGACACCAAGACCTATAGGAATTAAACATTTTGTCCCAGACCTCAGAGATTCCCAGGAGCGGAGGCAGGACTGAAGGCAAGATCATCTGATTCCCCCTTGTATGCTCTTCTCTAACACACTGAAGCCTTGTAGCCATGCCTTACGTTACACTGCCCAACGAGAAAGGTATGGAAATTATAAGTCCGAAGGAATTTCATAGAAAACTGCTTTTATTGTAAATAATACGATCTTACCAATGAATAGTATGTGCATTATAAACTAGACTTTCATGGTATATTATAATGGAAAACTTTATGTATTCAGTGGCCAGACCAAAAAAAATCTACAAAACCCTTCAGTTAATCATAATAGGTTCTCCCTCACTGAACCAGATACAAATGTGTACAAGTGTGTGCAAGTAAGTATAAAGAGCACAGAATAATGAATCCAGGTTCAGTAATTATCAGTATGTGGTCAGGCTCGTTTTAGCTATAGTCCCGATCTCCCCCGTAATTATTTCATGGAAATCTCAGGCCCTCTTATCATCTCATCTAGTCCAGTGTGAATTTCTAAAAGATGAGGGTGCTCTTGCAAAACCATAACCACAATAGCTGTCACGCCCACAAGTAGTAACAATAATTTCTAAATGTTGAGTATCCAGTCCCATGATTGCTTAATATCATCAAATAGCTAGCCAGTGCTCATATTTCCTCAGTTTTCATCTGTGTGTGTACGTGTTAACAGTCTGTGTCTTGATCGAGATCAAAATAAGGTTTTGCAATATAACTGCAATTGCAATGTAGGCAGTTGACATATGTCTCTTTAGTCCCTTTTAATCTATGGGTTCCCTGTCCTGTTCTTTTCTCCCCCTACAGTTTTCTGTTGAAGAGAAGGGGTTGTTTATCTTGTATAGTTTCAACAGTGCTTTTTGGTGAGCACATCCCCATGGTGTCACTTAGCATGTTCATCCAAACCTGTGTATCTCCTATAAATTGATGGTTAGGTATAGGAGATTGATCATGTTCAGACTCACTGGAGGGCAGAGAAGACCACTTCATAGGTGACAGTATATTCTTCTATCAGGAAGTGAGCTGTTACCAACTCTTGATGATCTTTGCCAAGATCCATTAATTCATTAGAGATTACGAAAAAAGTGATATTTTACTTTGTTGGCTACATTTGTACTAAAGAACATTCTATTCATGAACTTGTAGGTTGCTCTTCATTGCTCTTGTCAATATCTCCTCAGTAAGTGCCTGTTCTCTTAGAGATTATTTTATAGGTGAATAATATTTCCTGAATTCTTGCAAGAGTTTGCCTATGGCCTTTTTACTTGAAGATCCTTTGGGCTGGTTATAAAATCTATGGCTCACATTTTTCTTCCTTTGAGTGTTTTAAATGTGACACTTCATTGTCGGCTGCATCAAATATTACTGTCACAGAGTCTGACAATCTGAATTTCTTTTCCTTATAAGTGACTTGTTTGTTTGTTTTGCTTGGATACTCAAAAAATTTATTATTGTGTTTTAAAAGAAACTTAGCTTTAAAACTGAAGTCCCATAGTTTGACTAGAATATGTCTCAGCAATGACTGTTCTTGGTTGATTTTTTTTTAGGGATGTGATGTGCTCTTTCAATATGTGGTTTTGTCATATTTCTTTAAAAAAGACCATGCTTAGTGTTTGTGCTATTCCGTTGCCCTGGTTTTCTTCTTTCGGGCATCTCTCTGGCATGCTTTTATCATCTGTAGGGAACTTATTCTGCCCCTTCTTTGTCAAACTCCCAGTCTTTCAGGTCCTTATTAGTCACCTCTCTGAGCCCTTTCACAACTTCTGTAAGAAGTGACATCTCTATCCTCTTTACTCTCATAGTACTACTGTTCTGACATACATTAAATAATGTGTTTACATGCTTGGTTTTCTTATCAGACCATATTTCTCAAAGCAGGGACAATATCATGTTAATCGACATATGTGTTAAGCACAGGACTTGGCATCTAAAAGACATTAAAATGCATGTATTTTGAATGAATGAGTTAACAGTTGATTATCAATATGCCATTGTAAGTTCCTGAGCAGTCATTGTTAATTAGAAGCAGCCTTAAATTAAATTCGACTCATGTAGGACTTCCATGGCTTATGGTAAGATCCTGCTTTCTCAGTTTTTGAGAGTTATCCCAATGGTTCTGTGTCACATTGATGTGTTTAGAAGGATGTCTTATTTTCTTACAAATATGGATATGTAACTCACATACCTCAATGTGCTGTTTAGTATAATTTCTTTAATATTATTTCTTGGATATTTAATATTCAGATCTAACATTCAGTTCTTCTGTCCTTTAACAAAACACTTTAATTTTCCTTCAGAAAACAAAAATTCAAATTATACTGGATGTTAAATTCTGGGACTTTCCCCCAACTTTTTCTCCCTTTCCCTATTACTCCATGGCTGCCATTGACTTGTAGGGTAACTTTTGCCTTTAGGAGAGACACCAATTAGGAGAAATGCACTTGAGAGAATCAATTGTAAAATCAATGTGACAAAAAATAAATAAAAATCAACATGCTTTCCATAAACCAGAGAGAACGATATACAAAGTTACGGAGATTGGACAAAGCCGGGCATAAAGTTCAGTTCGACTAGAAGAGAGACTCCACAAAGAAGAGATAAAGCTTATAAAGGAAGGAAAGCTGGGATTACTGCGTGTCATACTAAGGAGCCGTGATCTTGTAGATTGGTGGTTATAACTCAGACGAATCTGTAGTAAGCTGAATAATGGCCACATAAACATATCAGGTTTGAATCCCTGGAATTTGCAAATGTTACTTGATAAGGGAAAAGGGTCTTTGCAGATGTGATTAAGTTAAGGATCTTTAGCTGGGGAGATTACCCTGGGTTATCTGGGTGGACCCTAAATCAAATCACAAGTGCCTTTCTAAGAGAGGCAGGGAGAGATTTGGCATAAACACAGAAGAGGAGGAGGCAGTGGGACCGCAGAGGTGGGGATTAGTGATGCAGCCACAAGTCAAGGAATGTTGCGCTGGCAGCCGCGGCTCGCTGCAAGAGGCAAGAAACAGCTTCTTTCCTAGAGCCTCTGCAGATAGCACAGCCTGGCCGAGAAATTGGTTTTGGCCCAGTGAAACTGATTTTGGACTCATAGCCTCCAGAACTGTGAGGAAATAAATTTGTGTTGTTTGAAGCCACCTCTGCTTGGGGGGGATTTGTTACAGCAGTCGTTGTAAACTAATACCAACCCAGCAGCCTCTTTTACTCATGGAGATATAATTCACGTACCATAAAATTCACCCCTTGAAGTTCACAGTTCAGTGGGTTTTTTTCTAGCATGTTCATAAAGTTGTGGTTTTGGTTTGCAACCATCACCATTGTCTAAATCCAGAACATTTTCATCACCCTGAAAAGAAACTCCATGCCTATATACTAGTCACTCCTTATTCCCACTCTGGCAACTATTAATCCACTTCCTGTTTCTATGGATTTGCCTATTCTAGAAATTTCATATAAGTGGAATCATACAATTTATGTGCTTCTGTGCCTGCCTTTTTCTCTCTTAACATTGTTCTCAGGGATCATCTGTATTGTAGCATGAATCGGGGCTTCATTTTTGTTTCTCACTGGATAATATTCCCTGGTGTGGATAAACCACGTTTGTTTATCTATTCATGGGTAGATGCACATTTTGGTTGCTTCAGCTCTTTGGCTGTTATGAATCATAATGCTATGGATATTCATGTACAAGTTTTTGGGTGGACGTGTATTTTCGACTGTCTTGGGTATATACCTAGAAGTAGAATTGCTAAATCATATGGCAAGTCTGTGTAAAACTTTTTGAAGAACTGCCAAATGGGTCTCCAAACCACTTTCACCTTTTATTCCCAAGAGCAATGTATGAGGGTTCCAAAGCTGCCACATTCTTGTCAATACTTGTTATTGTCCCTTTTTAATAACCATCCCAATCATCCCAGTGTGGTTTTGATTTGTATTTTCCTACTGACTAATGACATGGAGCATCTTCTCATATGCTTTTGGGTCATTTGTACATCTTCTTTGAAAAAAATGTCTATTAGATTCATTTGTCCACATTTTAATTGGGTTATCTTCTTTTAGAATTACAAGTTCTGTATGTTTTTTGGATAAAAGTCATCTATCAGGTATATGATATGCAAGTAGTTTACCATTCTGTGTGTGTTTTTTCACTTCCTTGATCATGTCCTTTGAAGCACAAAAGTTTTTCATTTTGATGAAGTCAAATTTATCTCTTTTTAGTTTAGTCACTTAGGCCATTTGGGGTTTTTTTTGTTTTGTTTTGTTTTTAAAGATTTTATTTATTTATTTGACAGAGAGAGACACAGCGAGAGAGGAAACACAAGCAGGGGCAGAGTGGGAGAGGGAGAAGCAGGCTTCCCGCGGAGCAGGGAGCCAGATGCGGGGCTCGATCCCAGGACCCTGGGATCATGACCTGAGCCGAAGGCAGACGCTCAACGACTGAGCGAGCCCCCCAGGCGCCCCACTCTTAGGCCATTTGTGTCTAACATTGCTTAAAGCCAAGATTTATACCTGTGTTTTCTTCTAAGATTTTATAGTTTCACAAAAGTTTTATAGTTTTAGCTCTTATATTTATATCTTTGATTCATTTGGGGTTAATATTTGTATATGGTGTGAGGTAGGGGTCCAACTTGTATGAACCACCTCTTATTTTCTGTATTCTAATGATTGACATCTGTGGCCTTGTGGACCCTACAAAGACTGGCCCCCAAGGTTAGCCAGTCCCTAGCAATTCACCCATGAGTGTTTTTTTCAAATGCAGACCAACCAGGCCATCGGCCATATACCCAACCACCTTTTTTATCAGGCTCTCTCACTCCAGGTCACTATTCACCTTCCCTAATTACTCCAGGGTCAGGTATCGTACAACTAGGCACAGCCACTATGCAACCGAGCCAGCTAAAATTATTCAACTAGCCAATCCTAAATCTTTTTACTCTGGCTCACCTCTTTCTTCCCATAGAAACCACAGTAAAGGTTCTTGCCCACAATTTTCCCCTCCTTCTCTGCCTCCTGACTCACCCTGTTGCTTCCCCATGTGGTGCCCCATGGTGGTACGTGGTAGCATGCCAGTTTCTGTTCAGAACTGTGAGCATAACAAACTGTCTTCAGTTTTAGTCATCTCCTGATCTTTTGGCCTTGACATACCTAAATAATGATAAAACCTATCAAACATATATTAAAACACAATTTCATCCTTCTGCATGTGAATATCTGGTTGTCCCAGAACGTATCTGTTGACAAAATCATTCTTTCCCTCATTGATTGGTCTTGGCATCTTGTCAAAATCAGTTTGTCTTAGACATATGGGTTTATGTCTGGACCCTCAGTTCTATTTCATTGATTTATGTGTCTATCCTTAGAGCCAGTACCATAGTGTCATGACTACTCTAGCTCTGTAGTAGGTTTTGAAATTGGGAAGTGTATGTCCCCCAACTCTTTTTTTCTTCTTCAAGTTTGCATTAGCTGTTCTATGTCTCTTGAATTCCCATATGAATTTTAAAATAAGCTTGTCAATTTCTGCAAAAAAACAAAAAGGAAGTTGGAGTTTTGATGAAGATTGCTTTGAATCTGTAGACCATTGATTTTCTCTATTATTTTTCTGTTTGGTTTATTTCCACTCTAATATTTATTATTTTCTTTCTGCTTCCTTTAGGTTTAGTTTACTCTTCTTTTAGTTTGTTAAGGTGGGAGTTTAGGTAATTGATTGGGGATCTTTCTTCTTTTTAATATAGGCATTTACAACCACAGATTTCCCCGTAAGTGCATCCCATACCGTTTGATATGTATTGTTTTAGTTTTTATTCATCTCCAAGTATCTTGTATTTTTTCATCTTATGTCTTCTTTGACTTATTGATTATTCAGGTGTGTATTGTTTAATTTCCACGTATGTGTGAGTTTCATTGATTTCTAATTTTATTCCATTGTGATCAGAGAGCATACTTTGTATGATTTCAATCCTTTTAAATACACTGAAATTTGTTTTATGGTCTAACACAGGCTCTAATCTGGACCCATGTGTACTTGAGAAGAATGTGTTATTCTGCTGTTGTTGTGTGAAGTGTTCTCTATGTCTGTCAGGTCGAATTGGCTTGTAGTGTTGTTCCCATCCTCTATTACCTTACTGATCTTCTGTTTGATAGTTCTATACATTATCAAAAGGGGGTTATTGGTGTCTCCAACTATTATTTCTCCCTTCACTTCTGATGGGTTTTGCTTCATGTATTTTGGGACTCTGTTGTTAGGTGCCATATGTTTGTTATTGTTATATGTTCTTGGTGGATTGATTCATTTATTATTATAAAATGTCCTTCTTTGTCTCTAGTAACATTTTTTTGTCTTAAAGTCATTTTGTCTGGTATTAGTATAACAGCTTCAGCTCTATTTTGGTCTTTTTTTGCATAGTATATCTTTTTCCATTCTTTTACTTTCTACCTATTTATGTCTTTGAATCTGTAGACAGCATAACATTGGATCAGGTTTTGTACCCATTCTGCCAATCTCAGCCTTTTAATGGGAATGTGTAAGCTCTTTATACTTCATGTAACTACTAAAATGGTAGGATTCATGTCTGCCAATTTGCTATGTGTTTTCTATACATCTTAGACTTTTTTCTCAATTTCTCCATTACTGTCTCTTTTGTATTAAGTAGGTAATTTCCTGTGTACCATTTTAACGCCCTTGTCATTTTTTAACACACTTTAAAAAATTATTTTCTTAGTGGTGTCTCTGGGCTTACAGTTAACATCTTTATTTTTAACAATCTAGGTTGGATTAATATCAACTTACTTTCAGTAGTATACAGAACTTTTGCTCCTCTATAACTCCATCCCCTTCCCCTTCCTTTATGCTGTTATAGTCATACAAACTACATTTTATTTCATGTGCACATTGACACAGATTTATAATTATTTCTTCATTTTATTTTATTTTTTTAATAATTTGTCTTTTAAATCAGATAAAGTGGTACAAACAAAAAGCATATTTGTACTGTCTTTTATATTTATCTCTATAGTTATCTTTACCAGTGCTCTTTTTATTTGTTCATCTGGATTTGTGTTACTGTCTAGTGACCTTTCATTCTATTCTGAAAGACTCCCTTTAGTATTTCTTGTACAGCAGGCAATGAATTCTCTCAATGTTTTGTTTATCTGAAAATGTCTTGATTTCACCTTCATTTTGGGGGATATATAATTGGATATATAATTCTTGGCCGATGGGCTTTTCTGTTAGCATTTTGAATATGTCATTGCCACTGCGTTCTTACCTCTGTGGCTTCTGATGTGAAATCAGATGCTAATATTATTGAGGGTCCCTTGTACATGATGAGTCATTCTCTCTTATGGCTTCAAGATTCTTTTTGCCTTTGTCTTTCAGCAGTTTGATTATGATGTGTCTAGGTGTGAATCACTTGGATTTTATTCTTAGAGTTTGTTGAGCTACTTGGACATGTAGATTAATGGTTTTCATCAAATTTGGAATGTTTTTGGCCTTTTGTTCATATATTCTTCCTGCTGGTTTCTCTTCTCTCCTTCCATGATTCCCATTATGCATATGTTGGTACACTTGATAGTGTTCCCCAGGTCTCTGACGCTCTGTTTATTTTTTTTTTTTTCATTCTTTTTTTTCTTTCTCTTCCTCAGTCTTGATAATATCAGTTGACCCATCTCCCCCATAATTATTTCATGGAAATCTCAGGCCCTCTTATCATCTCATCTAGTCCAGTGTGAATTTCTAAAAGATGAGGGTGCTCTTCCAAAACCATAACCACAATAGCTGTCACACCCACAAATATTAATAAATTCCTAAATGTCAAGTATCCAGTCCCATGATTGCTTAACATCATCAAATAGCTAGCCAGTGTTCATATTTCTCCAGTTAGTGATTCTTTCTTCTGCCTGCTCACATCTTTGAGCCCCTCTAGTGAAATCTTCACTTCTGTTATTTTCCTTCTCAACTCCAAAATTTCCATTTGGCTCTATTTTATCATTTCTGTCTCTCTACTGGTCTTCTGTATTTGGTGAGAAATCATTCTCTTTCTTTCTTCCTTTCTTTCTATCAAGAAAGAGAGAGTGCTGGAGAACGTAAGTAGGGGGAAGGGGCAGAGGAATAGGAAGGGAGAGAATCTTAAGCAGACTCCCTGCTGAGCATGGAGCCTGACTCAGGGCTCCATCTCATAAACCTGAGATCATGACCTGAGCTGAAATCAAGAGTTGGATGCTTAACTAACTGAGCTGCCCAGGCCCCCCTCCTTTATTTCTTAAGATACAATTTTCTTTAGTTCTTTGAACACAAGTAAAATAGCTGATTTAAATCTTTGTCTAGGGGCACCTGGGTGGCTCAGTCAGTGAAGCATCTGACTCTTGATTTCGGCTCAGGTCATGATCTTAGGGTCATGAGATTGAGCCCCGCTTCAGGCTCTGTGCTTGGCACGGAGTCTGCTTGAGATTCTCTCTCTGCCTCTCCCTCTGCCTCTCCCCCTTGCTTGTGCTCCCTCTAAATAAATGAATAAAGTCCTTAAAAATCAATCAGTCAATCTTTGTCTAGGTACAATGTCTGGATTTTGTCAAGGGCAATTGACTGCTTTTGTCCTGTGTGTGGGCCACAATTTTTGTTTCTTTGCATGTCTAATTTTTTGTTGAAAACTTACATTTTAAATAATGTAATGTGGCAATTCTTGAAGTCAGATTCTCCCACCTCACAATGGTTTGTTGTAGTTGCTGTTGGTTGTTGGTTGATTTGATTTTTCTGAACTAATTCTTTAAGGTCTGATTTCTTTGTCATGGGTGGCCACCGGAGTCTGCTGGCTAACCAGTGTTTGGCTTACAACCAGACAAAGATATCCTTAAGTGCCTGGAGCCAATAAGCCCCTCAGTCACTGTCAAGGGACCCTGTGTGTGTTTGGGGCACATCTTCAACACCCTAATGGGCACTGTGCAGCTCTGCCTTTGCTTTTACTTCCTGCTTGCACAGAGCCTCAAGGTGAGGCAGGAGTGAGAGTGTAGGTCCTTTTCAGGTCTTTCCTGAACATGGATATGCTCACATCCCTATGCATGTACTCGGCCTTCTAGATTCCCAGTAATATGCCTTTGCTTTTCAAATATCCCTATGGGCATAACTTCCCATAGCTTTTCATTTTAAGCTTTTGGTAAACCTGTTATTTGCCTATTATCTACTGCCTCTGGTAACTGTTACGTTAAACAGTTGCCCCTGACTTTTTTCCTACAGACAATAAAAAAATTGTTTCTAATGAGAAAAAGGCAGTTTACAATGCGTGGATGAGCTCTGAGTCAAGTCGAATATAGACAGTGTTCTGAGCAGTATATGCCAGGGAACCACCAGACAGGTCAAATAATGATAGTTGTCTGGGAATGAGGCTTGGAAGGAGCTCTACCCCTGTTCTGGCCCTCTTTTGGCTTCCAGGCTGCTGGTTTTTATCATGATTGCAGGCTGATGGTTTTCCAGTTTATTGCAGAGCTGAGGAGGGGAGTAATGGGAATAGAGCAAGGTAAAAATCAAACAAATTTCACTGTTTTTACTGATATTCAGACATTTTTCTGGAATAAGAGCTCCCCTGATTGCTGCAAGCCTGTGCTTAATTTCCAGAGTTCTGCAAAGTACATTTTGACAATTTTTGCCAGTATTTTTCATTGCTTTTATGGAGGACGAGATTTTCAGAGTTCCTTGCCCTGGTGTTTTTCACTATCACCCCAATGTCCACTTTTAATGACAAATAATTTTAATAATACCCTTTGCTATCCTAAAATGAAATCCATAGGTAATATAACCTACCAATACACATATTTTCAAAACTATCAATATAACTACCTAACTACAATATCAAGAAGGAAAGAATATATTAGTAATAATTGACTAGAAGACACCAGAAAAGAGTCAGACATTTACACCTATTTGTAGAATATCTTTGAGTTGGACATCCCAAATCAAAATGGTGCTTACGCTGGTGCTCTTGGAGTACTCAAATACCGTATGTGGCCGCTGACATCACAGTTTTTTAAAAAAAATGCTGAGCAATTCTTGGTCAAGTTCCAAACAAAACAAAATTTAATCTTCCTTCGATTTATGTGGGATTTACATTTCTGAAAAATTAAAACCTTGCAAAAAATATTGGTGTTTTTATATAAAACTGAACTTTGTCCTAGGGTTAGATAATTACCTATGGGTTTTTTATCTACATGAAGGGTTGGCGGGAAAATCTAGCATGATGCCAAATTGCTCCTTGTATCCTTGGCTGCTATATGCTGAATGTCAGTAACAGCCCCATAATTACTTAGACACTTTTGAGATTCCCTCCCCACAGAGAGTCGTCCCAAAACCCCCCCTAGGGGGCAGTACCACTCCTTTGAGAACTACTGCGTTAGCCCGGCTGGTAGTTGTTTTTGGCTTCGTTTTAATCGGAGGTATGCCAAGTTTCAGAGGAAGGTCCCCAGTAAGAAAAGCAACACGCGTGATGAAATGTAAGTGTGCTGTACACATAGCTATTACTCTGCGCAACACCCTGCTTTTCAGGAAATTGAATATAAAATAATCACTAAATGCTTTGCAGACCCTTCGATGGATTAGATGTTCAAACGCTTTGGTGGGTTTTTTTTTTTTCTTTTCAATTTTTATTTTGAATGGTAGTTTTATTTAGTGCATTCAGATGAACAAATACAGAAATCTGGTCTACACGGAATAACACTGCTTCTCCCTGTCTTAAGATCCTAAGTCCTTAGGGAAGGGCTTTGTTTCTAAATTCCATTGACATCTTTCTGTAGTTGGCTGGTCCAATGATCTAAATTCCTTGAGTAGGATCCCTGTGGTATGTAATCCAGATTGTGTCCAAGAGACCATCACTTGGTCCCCTCGTGGAGATTAAATGAAGGAGTCACTAAATTTCACGGTCACCACAGTTTCAAGTGGCAAACACCGTGACCCTTGCCGCTCTGACAGACACACTGTGGTTAGGATTAGCGACTCTAAGGACTCTTACGACAGTGGTCCTAGGGAATGAATCTGGGCTGGTTCTTAGTCAACTGCAACAAAATTCTACTTCCCTCTTGAGTTCATGACTATTTATGAAGAGTATTGCAAATCCTTTAAGAGCTATAACTTTCTTTTGACCTTCTGAATATAACACCTAATTAGTCAGCTTGCACGAAACCAGGTGATTTGAAATGCCGTAGCTCCTGGCCTTCATTCTAATGGATGTGGAATTGAATGCATTTTTATAATGGCCCTTCCTTTGCAGCTCCTATAAACTCAACCTCTGAGCTGGCCGGCAAGCAGATGTTCTGAGGCATATAATTCTTGCAGCCCCCAAGAGCAAGAGATAGCTTCTTACAGTTTATGGACATTTTTATTTCCAGTTGCTCCTTACATTCCTGGAACGCAGAGTGATGTATTCTGCCTAGATGAGGCTTGTTTTAAAAAACGGCCAAATTTGATTCCACCAGGGGGCACCATGGTAAACTTCATTTTCAAAGGTACCCAGAACAGGTCGGCTAAGAGCCCCAAAACTAGAATACCGAAATGAATGTAATTAAAGCAGCGATACCTTGATCAAGATATTGATGCCATCCTGATTTTAAAACCTCTGCAGAATGATTCACTTTGCTAAGGAGAGGTGTTCATCATTGACCGACACAACTTCGGCAAACCGAAAATAGAAACAGGCCTTATTATGGCCAGTGTGTGAGCTCCCCAGACTGTGAAGAAAGCAGTGCAGTTTTCTTGACTCTCGGGGAGTGGGGACCTCTGCTTTTCTGGCTCTAAAAAAGAGTGAATGCCTTTCAGCACATGCCTCCCCGGAGGCTGGCCCACCAATATCACAATTTCCTACGTGCTACAAAGCAGCTATCTCGTACAGCTCCTATTTAGGATGGATTTCAGCCATTTACTACTGAGAGACCTTGGGAGTGAATTTATGCGATCCCCCCCCCCCCTCCGAGTCCCACTCCAAACAAGATTCTAGTCCCTTCTCCGGAAATCATGCTGTTGAGATTCCACGAAACTGCCCGAATGAAGACAGCTGCATCAGTGTCCCCAGCCGCAACAGGACCTAACAGATGACAGGGCACAAACAGGACACAGCGTGTCCCAGCGCAGAGGTGGTACGCCCTGCAGGCGATGTTAAGGCCCTGGCTTGCATTCACCCTTCCGGCAAACACTACCTCCCACGTACCACTGTTGGGGGCTCTGGGGACGCAGGGACGAGGGAAAGCAAATGTTCTCTTTGCCTTCATGGGGCCTGATGACTACTGGGGGGTTAGACCGATAAAGAGAGGATGATAAAGAAGGAATCAAATATAAACATATGTAATTCCGGAGTGAGCAATCAGAGGAAGCCAAGCAGCAGGTACTGTTAAGGGAGAACGAAGGGAATGTCTTCCTTAGACAGGCTTCTGACGGGAAGCAGGAGAAAGAGCCAGCCATTGAGGACGGACAGGGACACGGGGAGGGGCAGCGCTGGTGAGACGGCTGTGTTTTCCTAACCAGAACGAGGCCTCCGTGACCTGGGTGGCCCATTCCAGGCAGAGCATCGCCAAGTAAAAGGAGGCCAGATCACAGGAAGGCTTTTCAGTTGAATTCTCAGGGCACCTTTGAAGCGGGGAGCTGACAGGGTGCGGGGAAGGGGTTGGGAGGGACGGGAGGAGGTGGAGAGGATGGGGAGCCCAGAGTAAGAGAAATCCTCAAATCTTCCAGGAGACTGCGGCCCCGGGAAGGAGCCGGGGTGGCCGCTGTTCAGATGGACACAAGGAGCCTGGTTCGAGGGGCGATTTGGAAATGGCATCTTTGTGACGTGCTGGGGAACGAGGTGTGGGGAGAAAGGAGGGACAAAGATGACTTTCAGGTTCCCAGCTTGCGCGGCGGGGCGAAGAGTGCTGGAGTGCGCTCAGCCTCAGGAAGGAGCGGCTTTCGGGGAGGCGGGGGGGGGGGGGAATGATTAGGCGCCAGCCCGCACAGGACAAGCGCCAGAAGCCCGAGCTACGCCCCGGTGACATGTGTTCAGAGCTGCCCTGGGAGCTCGCCAGAGCTCAGGTCTCAGGGGCACCGCCACTCTGTCCCCTTCCAAATACCCACAGTGCTATTCCCTACGTGTGTGTTGTCAAGGTCTGCAGTGGCCAAGGGCAGAGAGCCCTTCACCCCCTTTGCATTTCCTGTAAACTACAGACCCATGTGGCTTCTGATTCTCTCTTCTGCCGTCAAAGAAGTTGCAGCCCCTGCTCGTGAAGGCGACTCCACATCACCACCTATCTCCTATCTCGACAACACCCCCCCACCCACCCCCGTGGCATCCTAAGCGTTGGATTTATGGCCAGAAAACCTCAGCTGCTTTTCTTGGTGGCTGAGTGACCTGCAGCACGCGATGTAACTTCTGGGAGCCCTGCAGGTCGTGGGAAAGACAATGCCAACGATTGCCTGTGAAAGCCCCGGGTGAACTGCACGCAGGTCCATCAATAGGCGCTGTCATTCTTTTTCTCCTTTAAATCACAGTCATCACTCCCGTTCCAAATAATCTGCCACTTATTTTGCCCTGTTTTCTTCCCTTTTTTCTTGCCTGCTTCTTCTGTCTCCTGTCCCTTCTGCCACATAAATTTGCTTTCCTGAAAAAGGCTGGTTATTTGGAGACATCATCACCAGCCAATCAGAGCCCACCATTCCTCCTGGCTGGTAAGCCAATCAGATGTAACCTCCAGGTCTCCTTTCTGTGTTGCTAAGGCTTCAGGTCTACTTCTAAAAGCTGACTTGCTTGCTTTCTGCTGGTTCTCATCCTCTCTCTCTCCCTCCCCCCCCGCCCCCCCCAGCCTGTCTCCCCACTGTCCCTCCCTCTCCATCCCTCTCCTCCCTCCCCCTTCAGGCTTTGGAGCAATTCCAAATACTTAAGCCTTCCGGAAGTTTGGGTTACGGATAAGCAAGGTCTGACTGTGTATTTTTTTCCCTTGAGAAATAAGAGAACAACTATTCCATGTTCAATATTGGAACAAGTGTTTTAGCAGCTTAATGTCCCTTGGCTACATAACATTTAGTTTTGTTTACGGGAGGGTTTTTTTTTTTATTTTTTATTTTTTTTGGTGTACAAATCAACTTTAATTCAGATAGGCCAGAGTATAAGCTGGAATTAAATTTGGGAATGAAACGTCGTATCACTTAAACCTCATTGGGCTTCACCTTTCATTCAAAATATCTTAAAGCTCTTCCAGTTCTTAACTGATGACAGAAGATAATAAATATATTGTGGCCATTATGCTCCCGTTTCTTGAACTTCCAGTGCTGGGATTACTGGAAAAAACTACCTAGGGATAGCAGTGATTTGGGAACTCATACCTAATCACCACGTGGGTGTCCTCTCACTCACTTCCTGCCTCTTTGGAAGGAAATTAACAAGGGAATAATGCTAGAAACCCTCCCCCACCTCCACCCCCGCCAGGACCCTATGGTCCATCTTTAAAGGCTGTGTAGCTGGGGACTTTAGGAAGATTCCCTTAACACAGAACAGCTCTGCCTTCCAAAACCCTGAAGACATTTGATAAGGAAAAATAACTAACAAGTGATGTCTTTCTCATAACCTTTGCTACCTACTTAAAAACTGAAACAGTACAAGAATTTGCAGCTTAAAATGACCAGAGAAGTGGCAGAAAGCCAGAATTCTGTCAAAGACAGCTTAGAAAAGCTTAATAATTAACGAATGGGTCACTGCCTTCAGGCTCTGACCTTTAGAATTAACCAATTTTAGCCATTTGGTTAGGTTCCTTCAAATCCTTACGTATCAAGGGAAAAAATACTCCCGGGTGGCTCAGTACCACCCAGCCAAGAAGGGATTCTGAGCAGCCCACGTTATTTGGCAAGTAGCTTTTCTGAGAGCACGGAGTGGGTCCTAAACACAGTATTAACAACTGTTAAATCATATTTTTTTTGGTTAGAGTTTAGGCCTTAAGCACTACTGCATATCCTGCAGGTGAAATGTACAAAATTCGGTTAACATGGTAACGGCTCTAAAAATACCTAGGCTACAGTTTAACCACAGAGTTTCCTCCTTAACGTAAAACAGCCACCGTCACGAGCTGTTCGAAAGTGCAGCAAAAGCAATCCGTGTCGGGCTATGTGCAAGCAGGCTATTAAATCAGGCCTGGCAATGACAGTCTGCATCCAAGTAATAATTAAAGTTTTGCAGGCCCGAGCGGCAAAGCACACATCAGCTAAGAAGAATGTGAAGTTGATAAGCCTTTTCTTTTTCCCCTCCTACAAACCTGTTTTCTCCCTCCACCCCCACCCCCAGGTGGACGAAGCAGGGCGTGGCAGGGGTGCAGAGACAAAGAGTCCCCACACTGTAACCGCAGGGCCCCACCCAAAGGAAAGCCTGGGGCAGAGGGACCCAAGGGGACATTGGGCTTGCTGTCACTGTGGTCCCGGCAACCTCTGCCCCGGCTCCCTCGGAGGGGGCACGGGAGAGTAATTGCCCACCTGGGGTTTCGGTCCAGGCCCTTCCTTTGCTTGGCAGAGACCGAGAGGGTGGGAGTCAGGCTGGCCCCTGACACCTTTGCAATTAGCGACTTGGATTAGGCGCTTTTGAATTCTGAGCCTCGTTGGCTGTCCAGGGTTAAGAGATCTCTTACTGAACTTTGTCATGTCTAGGATGTCAGATAACAGAACACCCGGTTACATCTGAATTTTAGATGAACAATGAATCACTTCTTTAGCATAAGTTATTCCCCCATGCAATATTTGTGACATACTAAAATGAAAAATTCACTCTTTTTCTGAAATTCGAATTTCACTGGATGCACTCTATTTTAGCTGGGAACTCTAGTAAGGCGCTTTCGGATTTTGCTCTTTTCTTAGAGTCTCCCTGTCCTCCAACACGCAATCAGTAAGTTGAGTTTTGTTTGCTTGTTTGGGTGTTCTTTTTTTTTTTTTTTTTCCCCTTGGTTTGTTTTATTGTTGTTTAGTGTAGCTGTACTTTGTTTTTAATCTGTGGGTCAGTGTACAAGGGCTACAGTCCAGGGAAAATGAACTAGCATTTACTGAGCTCATTCTTAAACCAACCTTACATTAGGTACTTTTGATACATTTTTTTTTTTTAATCTTTACATTTCTGTACGGTAGACTATTTATAATCCACATTTTACAAAGGAGGATACTGAGGATCAGAGAGGTTAAGTGACTTGACCAAGGTCATACAGCTAACAAGGAGCAAAGCTGGGAATAAGCTAGGTGAGTATGAATCCAGCTGGCCTTCTTAAGTACTTTAGTGCCTCTGCATTGGTCAGATTTAAATGTAATGCTTAATTTTTGCATGTCTCTAATTTATTAGGTTCTTTTTCATAATAAGCCTCAACCAAATAGCACAGATTCCATGGTAGGCAAAAAGCTCTAATTGCCTGCTGAATTGCAAACTATCAACTCTTTCTAAATAATAAACTGTTTTATTGATCTCTTTCCTATTATTGGACCTCCAGCCCCCATCATGGCTGCTCTCCCCTGAAGCTATTCCATATATCAGTTAATTTAATGCTTCAATCAAGCCCATGTATGATACAGGTGGTACTGTAGTTATAATCTCCATTTTATAGATGAGGAGACAGGTTTAGAGGTTAAGTACCTTTCCCAAGGTCACACAGCCTAGGCTTTGCAGCCAGGAAGACCAGATTTTAATCATGGTTCATGGAGTGCCTTGTTGGCTCAATCAGTTAAATGTCCAACTCTTGATGTTGGCTCAAGTCATGATCTCAGGGTATGCATAGGGCTCCCCACTCAGTGCGGAGTCGGCTTGTCTCCGTCTCCCTCCTCCCCCCACCCCTCACATGCATCCTTAGGAAAGGTTCTGAACTTCAATTTCTCCACACCGTGAATTGGAAATAGTTGTGCCTCTCCCACAAAGAAAAAGCTTTGCACATAGTAAGCAGTCAACAAACATGAGCTTATGAAATGATTTTGAGAAGTGTCTTTACTCAGCACCTGTGACAATAAGAGACATGAGAGAATACACTAGGTCAAGGATTGACAACATTTTTCTGTAAAGAGCCAGAGAGTAAATAAGTTAGGCTTTGAGGCCAAGAGGCAAAATCAAGGCTATTATGGAGGCAGTTACATAACGAGAGAGCACAAATCTCCACAAATTTTTATGGATGAAATTGAAAATGTAAGCGTAATAATGACTGAGTACAATTTTCTGTAATGTAAGTCTATTAATAAGTGAATGGAATTCTTCTGTTGTGGAGGAGGTATAACATTTCACTTAATTGGGGCTCAAAGTTAGTGTTTCCTATCATCAACATTGATTACACACGTCCATCTGTTAATGCTGATTCATAATGAGGTTTTACATATTTCATCTTTGAAAATGCCTTTTCATACTGTTGAGCACTGCCAAATACTGGTGTCTGTCCATGAGCCTATGATTGTAATTGAGCACATTCATCGCGTGGAAGGCACTTAAAGAATTCTACTCAATTCCTGTCTTGGTATTTGCTTTTTTAGCATGTCGTGAAATTAATTACTTACCACTGAAGGGTAGGTGGAAACTCCTCAATTCACAGTTAAATGGATTTTGAAATGTGGAAATTTCATTTGCACTTGCATCAAGGTCCAAAAAAACACCACTGGAACTGTCATCTGAGCTCCGAAAATATATCTGGTACACGTTTGTGTGGCAATCGAGGCCTTGCTTCTCGTTCTCACTTGTGACAGCACAGGAAATGGATAAAGCAGCTTGACATTTCGTGTGATTCAAACATTAGTTGTCATTGACATGACTTTTCCGCAGTATAAGTTTCACATTTAAGTGCTGTTTTGCCTTGTAATTTTAGGTCATATTCATTAAGAAACTATCAACTCGGCAACAAAAGCTCATTTCCAAAACCTTATAGTAGTTGACAGCACCACATGTCATTCACAAAAATTTCAACGTTGGCCCTCAAAAAAAACCACCATCAGATTTTAGCAATAGATCTGCGACATGGTAGAGAAGTAGGATATTCAGATTCTTCTGTGACAAATTCAGAATTGATGATGCGTAGGTCCGCAAAAGTAAATGAAGCTCACCATTAACACTGTTTCAACTGCACGTGATAGATTTGAATATTTCCCACAAAGCACCTGCTGGTGAATAATACAGTGAGTATCCATAGGCTTCAAATGCCTTCTACTTTTAGCTAAGTCTTTTTTCTGCTTAAAAACACATACTTTTATGACCACAATCTGGAACACATCTTAGAAGATTCCCCTTCAGATGGAACTGAATTAGTGACCTCTCAGTTTCTTTGAAAATATTCCTGCCTATTGTTTTACAATGCAAACTGCTCCTAGAGGCCAACTCTTCAGTCACTTCGAAGGCAGGACTGAGTCCTCAAATAATAACAACTGAGCAGTATCAGCGACAACTGTCAATGCATCAAGAGCCAAGGGAAACCACTCAAGATCTTTTGCCTCGCTGTTCAGTTGACTAACAATGTTGCTTCTGACACAGTGAACTCTTCAAGCAACTGTTCTCACTGAAAAGCCAATAGTCTTAAACAGGCTCATTTTCCCAGGACAATTTCTTTGACTGCTACAGCCAAGCCCAATGTAATTTACTCCCCATTGACAAACCAGCTCTCCTTGCTTAGGAAACAAGTGAACCACTTAGAAACTCACTTCTGTTGCAGCCTCATTTTGCACTTTTTATCTTTGTTAAAAAAAAAAACAACTCTGCTATGATGAGATATTCCACTTATTTTATTTTTATGACCTTGCTTTCCTGTGAGTTGTGCTGAGTGTTTAGGCCCACTAATTCCTATGAAGACAGAATTTGTTGGGATTAGCTGTGGTATCATTCCCCACTAAATGCAATGCGTGGCCAGCTAATTTGATAACAAAGTCATCCGCACCCCACTGTCCATACCATGGAAAGTCTGCTTGTCTTTTCTTGTTCTGACATGATAAGTATGCAGCGCTACTTAAAAAAGAATATTAAAAGATGTCCCAGGACAGCATGGCACTTGAACCACAGTCCAATTATAACTGCGTCAGTGGTTTGTGGTGCACCTACTCTCCTGCACTGCAGAGCAGTCAGAGAGTGTTTACAATCTGTGCCTCAACCACCCTACTTTGCCTTGGTAGTAGGAAGGCAGCCCAGAGGCCGTAAGAGAACAAATGAGCGTGGCTGGTTCCAGTGAACCTTTATGTATGGATACTACGCTTGAATGTTCTATCATTTTCCTGTGTCACAGAATATTCTTCTTCCTTTGATGTTTTGCAATCATTTAAAAATTTAAAAACCATTGTCAGCTGGAGGACCATACAACAATGGGCAGGAATCAGATATGGGCCATGGGACATAGTTTACCAAACCCTATTCTAAGTAACTAAACATTAAAAGTAATATATATAAATGTATTATATTAAAACAAATATATAAGTAATATGTAAAAACTTTGACAAAAATTTTTCTAAAATAGGTAACACATGATCTACATTGTAAAACAGGCTGTGTTGGATGTATGTTAATCTTTGTTTTGTCACAGAGAGATAGTGTAAATATTAAGAACAAGGGCTTTGGAATTGTTCATGTGGGGCCAAGTCTTGCTCCGACATTTGCTACTTGGTCAGGCAACTTAATATATTTAAATTTGTTTCTTCGTCCATATAAATGGGGTGGATAATTAGAATTCTTACTGAGGTCATAAATGAGACAAAGAGAGTAGTATCATCACTGCTATTTAACATAGGAGAGACCCACCTATTCAAAATGTGGTCTACATCATCTGGCAGCTTGGTAGAATCAGAGTCAGCACTTGAACAAGATCCTTAGGTAATCTGCACGCACATTAAAGTTTGAGAGGCACTGACATAAGGAGATGCTAGCTAATGCAATCATGCAAAGAAAAGAAATTGAAGTTACACATTTTGGAAAGGAAGAGGTAATTCTGTCATTATTTGTAAATGACATGATGGCCATCTACAAGCCAGGGGAAATTCAAGGGGAATCAACTGACTGGCTCAGAAGGTGGAGCATGCAACTCTTAATCTCGGGGTTATGGGTTCGAGCCCCACATTGGGTTAGAGATTACTTAAAAATAAAATCTTTAAAAAAATAAAATTGGCTAAGAAAGTTGAGGGGTGAAAAATATAAGAGGCCAGGTTACTTGCTCTACCAGATATCAAGACATATCAAAAAGGTATAGAAATTAAAATAGCATTTTTGTAGAAATGGTCAGATTAATCAATGGGTCAGAATTGAGTCCAGAAATAAACCTGTGTTTAAGAATTTAGTTGATAAAAGAGGCATTTCAAATCAGTGGAGAATGGATTATTTAAATAAGGGGTAGAGAAACAACTGACTATCTAGGATGCATCTGGCTGGCTCAGTCACTAGAGCATGTGGCTCCTGATCTTGGGGTTGTGAGTTTGAGGTAGAGTTTACTTAATAAAAAAAAAACTTAACAAAGAAAAAAGAAAAGCTGACTATCCATTTTAAAAGAGTTCAATTTCCCCTACCTCATACCATATCAAACAATAAAGATGGCTGAAAGGGTTGATCATAAATAGAGATATAAAAGTACTGGAAGAAAATAGAAGATTCTTTTTTTTTTTTTTAATTTTATAACCTTCAATTGGGAAAGCTTTTCCTTCAAAAAGACACAAAATACCAAAATTTAAAAGGAAAAGAATTGAAAAAATTTGACTACATCAAGTTCAAACTGTTCTGTCACCTAACAAGCAACCGATCGAATATATTTACAGTATGTATAACAACTATAGGAGTATATGCAGAATATATGAGCAAAACAATAACAATGCAGGATCCAAATGGGCGAAGGTTATGAATAGGCAATGCGCAGAAGAAATGCAAATGGCTGGTAAACATATGAAAAGATGATCGACCTCCCTGGTTGTTACTGTTTTCTGTTGCAGTGTGACAAATCACCTCCAAATTTAGTGACAAAACAACCATTGTATCACATCAAGAATTTGGGTACGTTACAATGGGGACAGCTTATCTCTGCTCCACAATGCTGAGGGTCTCAGCTGGAAAGACTCAAGAGCTGGGGTGTAGTAGCTTCTGGAGGCATCTTCACTCACATGTCTGTGGGTTGTTACTGGCATAAGCTGGAGCTGGTGACCGGAAACCTATGTATCCTCTCAGGTGGCCTGGGATTCTTCCTAACATGGCGGCTGGGTTCCAAGATTGAGTGTCCCAGGAGAACCAGGCATAAATCGTATCATTTTTTATGACTTTGCTCAAAAGTCACATAGTGTCAGTTCTGCCTTAGGCCAAACTCTGTCAGACTCAAAAGAAGGAGATAGAGACCTTACCTCTTGATAGAAAGGATGTAAGAAGAGAACAGTGGATGAGGGGTATTGTTGCAGCTAAATGGGAAAAATCTACCAGCTGCGCCAGTTGTCAAGAAAATGCAAGGCAAATACCTTGAGACCATGTACCACGGGTCAGATTGATAATTCTTCCAGTGTCATTCATTCTTTGGAAGAAAGAGCAGGGGTGGGGATAGAAAGGAAGATGAGAAAAACAAAAATACTGGACTACATTTTATCACACTGTTTTTTCCCAGTGTAAAAAAAAAACAAACAAAACAAGGGCACGTGGGTGGCTCAGTCAGTTAAGCATCAGCCTCTGGCTCAGGTCATGATCCTGGGGTTCTGGGATCAAACCCCACGTTGCACTCCCTGCTTGGCGGGGAGCCTGCTTCTCCCTCTCCTCCCCACTTATGCTTTTTCTCGCTATCTCTGTCATTGTGTCTCTCTCTCAAATAAATAAATAAAATCTTTCAAAAAAATTTAAAAACAAAAAATAAAAAAGCAAAACCTTGGTGTGGGAAGAATTTCTTTTTTCTTAAAATGTTATTAGAAACTGACCATTTTATTAGAATGTGAAAAAACTATTGTGAAAAAAATTATTCTGCTTCAATAGCAATACATTTTCGCATTTAAATAAACAAAAGCAAGCAATTCCCTTTCTTCAATTTAACTTGCTCTTGATCATTAAAGCACACACTCTACTGAACATAAAATTGCATTTCTTCCCCTATAGTACTTACTATATATAGTTGCCTTCTACTGGGGGTTGAGTGAATAAATTTAGCAGGAAATAAAAAATTGGTTTCTGTGTGTGTGTGTGAGTGTATGAGAGAGAGATGTGGAGAATACACCTTATGTTGTATTTGAGCTTTTTAAAGACTATTTTTGAATTATATTCAAGAAAGTAAGAAGCTCAAGTGTAGCTAACTTTGTCTGATTTTAATGAGCCATACAGATATTATTTTGTTCCAAGAGAATTTTCCAGTATAAAAGAATTCATTAAGTCTAATAGATGATTTGTAATTAATGGGTTGATAGTTCTGGTGAAGTGCAAGTTGTTATATTGTTTTTCTATGTGCTAAGTGCATTAACCTGTAGGGTAGTATTTTTACCAAGACCATTAACACAGAGAAAAATTTTTCCAACAAGAACGTAAGTTTTGGGGCACCTGGGTGGCTCTGTTAGTCGGTTAAGCCTCTGCCTTAGGCTCAGGTCATGATCTCAGGGTCCTGGGATTGAGCCCCGCATCGGGCTCCCTGCTCAGCGGGAAGCCTGCTTCTCCCTCTCCTGCCCCTCCCCCTGCCCGTGCTCTCTCTCTTGCTCACACTCTCTCAAATAAATAAAATCTAAAAAGAAAAAAAGAAAGAAAGCGAGTTTTATGTTCTTTACCAAAGCCATCTGGGTTCTTTCATATTACCAATGTAAATGTGTGATTTTATGTTTATTTACTGTACCTGTGATAGTTACAAATGTTAATTGTGTGGTTAGCCAGCTCCACAGTTTGCATCAGAAGATTCTGCATGCATTTCACACCACTGAATTGCAGTACGTACTGTTATGCAAACTCATAAGCCCACCCCGATTTTGGTAACTGCCACCCCAGAAATAATGGCCGGGGATTCAGGGACTAGCAAAGAACAGTGAAAAGCACATGCTTTTCCCAGCCATGCTGGAGTAATAGAGGGAGCTGCTTTCCCCACAATGTCATCTCTTTGACACTTGCAAGAGAATAATAGATTATTCTTTTGCAATTGCTAATAAAATACAAACACCGAGTTAGCAAATTAAAAAGTTAAATTTCTCAGAATGACATTGACTCATCTATATTGCATATCAGAAATAAATATTTTATTCACTGTATCATTCAATTCAATTTCTCAATATACATTATTTGAAATAGAGGTGAATTAATTTTTTTATGGGCTGCCTATTCTGATTTTCTCGTTTTGCACCATGTCCCTGAATCTTGATGTGAGAGGACATGCGAGCACAGTGAAATTGGTGCGGAGTGAGAAACTAGAGCCTAAATGAGTTCACACTCCGGCAGCTCTCAGGTGACAAAGGCTCTGTTGGTTATCTGTTGTTTCAAATTAGGACTGTGTCTTCCCACACAACCAACGTTCTCATCTGCGATCTCAGTCTTGCCCACGAAAACCCATTTATCGTGAATAAAATAGACATACTTGTTCACTCAAATAAAATAGAGAATGGTACAATTGTTTAATGGCTAGTGAACCCTGGTTATTGAGGAAGTGCCAGACAAGGACGTCGATGGGGTCTTTCGTGAGATTTGGAAGGGGACGTCCAGGGACTCTTATGAGAGGCGTCCATTCTTTCTTCTGATTTCAATACCGACTGTGGCTTTGCTTATCCCTGCATCACCTACTAGTAAAGCCACTTTCTGTTTATTTGGGGGCAAGGACTTACTCCATCCTGCTGCGGTGGTAGTGGTCCCGTGTCTCGTTCCTAAGTAGAGTGAAAGGGAAAGGGGAGACAAGGCAATGGGTGAGCTCACCAGAGATCTTCCTGTGACGTGACAGTGGGACCGTTTGGTGAGAAGGAGGGCACGTGGGGAGGAGATGACTGGGCACCACAGCGGAGGAAAGCAGGTGGCCAGCATAAGCCATCGGGGGTGCATCTGAGCCGGACAGCCTGTCTGCTGCCAAAGCTGGAACTGGGGGCAGGGTGGGTGGGGTGGAAGCTTGGAAAGAGGATCTGTGATTGAATTTTTGTGCACGTGGGATATCCAGGAAACCAGGTATGTCTGAAAAGATTTCAGTAGGTGACCCGGTTATTTTACTCTAAATTTCCTTGTCATGCGTGGGTCCATTTGAGTGTCCCTAAGCAGACACAGGTGTGGAGAAAGGTCTGCTCTTTGGAATTTGCTCTTTAAATACCGCAGTGACGAGATCCCATTTGTCATCCCATCATGGAGATCACACCCTAGCAGATGTACACGTTTACCTGCAAGCAAGAGTAAACAGGTGTGTGAAGTGGGTGTGTTAGGGCAGGAAAGCCGAGGAGGAATTTATGTTTTGGTTCTACAACAAATGATAGAACCATGGGTCATAACAAGGAAGAAAACTACGATTTATCGTGTTTCAGGCTGTAGAGGTGCTTCTGTTAATTGCATTAGTGTTCAATTAGATACTAACTCCGATTGATAACCGAGGCCTAGTAAAAACAGATACCTGGTAACAAAAAATTTTAATAGAGTAAACTTTCTTCTTTTTTTAAGGTTTTATTTATTTGAGAGAGAGAGAACACGAGCGAGAGCATGAGCAGGGGGTGAGGGCCAAGGGAGAGGGCAAAGCAGGCTCCCCGCTGAGCGGAGAGCCTGATGCAGGACTCCATCCCAGGACCCTGGGATCATGACCTGTGCCGAAGGCAGACGCTTAACCGACTGAGCCACCCAGGCGCCCCATGTTCTTTTTATTTTTAAAAAAAGATTTTATTTATTTGAGAGAGAGTGAGAGAGAGAGAGCACAGAGGCAGAGAGAGAAGCAGACTCCCCGCTGAGCAAGGAGCCCAACTTGGGACTTGATCCCAGGACCCTGGGATCATGACCTGAGCCAAAAGCAGATGTTTAACCAACTGAGCCACCCAGGTGCCCCTACAGTAAACTTCGTGATAAAATGATATTTAACTAAAGTTACATTATAGATCAGAAGCAAATACCTTGAGGCTTTAAAAACATGTCTTCCTAGAGATGAGCCAGGAAAAATTCTTCGTATTCTTCCTTCCTGGCTCCCACTTGTGAACCTCCTGTTAAGAGTTATCCCTTCCTATACCAGTTAAGACTGTCTCATTCATCCCTTTCCTTGTGATGGCAGCCACAACAATCATTATCATTGGTTCCTTTTTTTTTTTTTTTATTTGTCGCTACTCTGTGCAGGGTATTTTATATTTCCGTAATTTTTATTATAGGTAGAATATAAAATTTCCAGTTTAATCCTCATAACCACCCCATAAGCGAGGTCACACCCCTCACTACTGAACAGATAAGGAAACTAAAGCTCAGTGAGGAGAAATGTGTATATCACGTTACATCGAGATGCCCTTATTTATACACATCAGCATTTTTGCCGAGGCTCAGAAATGCAAGCGTTTGGCTAAGGATGACCTCTCATCTGATCGTTGAGGTTAAACATTTGCGGTGATGTAAAAGTCAGAGAAATAGGAAGAAATGACAGAAACCCGGCAGTAAAATACGTTCAGCTCAATAGCGTGCATAAAATGGAAACAGAACAGAGATAACAAAGCAATAAGGGCAATATTTTACTAATGTACAGAGTAGCATATGGGTATAAGACATTTTAAAAGTATTATAAGGAAAAAGTAAGCTGATACGAAGATGCAAAATAATCGTGTTTTCATCAGACTGCAACTTGCATTGGTGATGGGAGTGTGCTGATTTTAAAGCAAGGAAAATGCGATCTGCTGGTGCCACTTACACGGTTTTTTTCCCCCACGTCCAGTTTATTTGCTTTGGCTTTAGCGAAGCATTGTGGGGAGAGTTGTTATTATGTAAACAGAAAGGAAGCTAGCTGATTTGCCAAGTACAAGATGAACATGTTTCTCAGCGTCCTAGAGCTTACACCACCAGATTCTGACATTTTGCCTCAATACCCTAGATTCGAGGTCCTTGCAAACATGGCTTTCTGATTTCTAAAACGTTACGAGTCCTGAGTTGGAATATTAATTCTCCAAGTCATCGCCTCTGTATAAAGTAACTCTGGCCATAAATATAAAAATAGATATCTGTAAAAAATATGAGGTGACGCGTAATAAGGTTTTTATTATTATGAATTTTAGAATGACTGTATTGCTCATGAATGGCAGGGCCATAAGGTAATTAAATGGATAGGCCGGGAAGAGTGATTGTAAAATATGCATGATATTCTGTGACATTTTGTATCATGGCGCACACGATGCCTATTTTCATGTTCTCGCTCATCTGAAACTTAGCGCTCTTCCTACCAGAACAATGACAGCAGCAGTGGTCTAAAAGCTGAGAATGCGTGAGGTAAGACTAGCATTGCCAACATTATTGTGGTTTGGGGACTTACTGTATGTGTTGCACAAAGATAACACAAAAGCCAACTACATTTCTGTTCTGAAATCCCAAAGAAGCCTCCCAAGGAGAAAATGGATACTAACCGTGGTAAAATTATCTTAGGTCTCAGGCCACAATCTGCCCCAGACCCTGCAACGTTGTGTTAAGAGGCGTTTCTCAGTGCCCAGCATAGGGTCGGGCACACAGTGGGCCTACAGTCAACCAGGCCAGGGGGAAATGACCCCACGTTCTTTGAGAAAACAGCTCCAGCACGGAAAATAAAAAAAAAATGTTTATTTTTCTAATCCCGTGGTTAGAACTCGTTGCCATAGAAACAAGTGACTCTCAGTTTCACAGGACCTCCATCCAGATAAAGGGAAGAGTGGGTAGTGAGTTTGTAAAGCAGCTGAGACTCCGTGTGGTTGCGGGAACGGCAGAGGCTTTATGGAAAGCCAGCTACAGGCACGTCTAGATAGCGGGATAGTCTCTTTCAAAGGCCGCCAGGATGGAGCCGCAGGAAAGCAGCAGAAGCAGAGAGCAGGGAGAAGACTCTGTCTCTTTTCCCCCCGAATGACAGATCGTCTTTATGATTTCACAGATGGGGAGGGCGCAGGGTGTGGAAATCTCTCCTGGATTGCCGAGAAGGCTGGGGGGGGGGGGCGGGGACCAGGTTCATCACGAAGGCCGGTCCCAGTACTGCAAAGACATTTTCAGCATGAAACCTGCCCCTGGTATGGCAGAATTGCCTGTTTAATCGTGGACGCCTAAGAACTTGCTCCTTAAAAGCATGCCTGGTTTATTTTTATCCTTAATGGAAACAAAATAAGATCAAGTCAGGATCAATTAAGTAGGATTATACTCTAGAAACTTTAGGTATCTTTATGTTCTTTTCTTCCCTCTTTGATGCCACTTAATGCATGGATTGTTAGGGTCCCCCAAAGTTGGGGAAACATGAGGATAAACTTCTCTTACTAGATATGAACCTAATTGTCCTAACATACTTATGCTTTTTAATGCATTCTGATGAGTCCAAAAAACAGCTCTGCATAACTAGATGGACTGCACCCATTAAAGTTTGCATTCGTGTAGTAATTAGCAGTCTCCCTGAACACATGAGTGTAAAACCAACTTAAGTCTTAAATTTTTGTCAAAATATTTCTATCAGGGGTGTGTCTGCCTTCGGTTCAGGTCGTGATCTCAGGGTCCCAGGATCGAGCGCCCAGTCAGACTCCCTGCTCAGCGGGGAGCCTGCTTCTTCCTCTGCCCTTCCCCATGCTTGCACCCTCTCTCTCACTCTTTCTCTCTCTCGAATAAATAAAATCTTAAAAATTCTTAAAGAAATTTTCTATCAAGTAATGAAAAGACAATACAGAGAAACCTATTTCTTTGGCACCTATTTTATACAATCATGGGATAGGATTAGGATTTAGAAACTGTAATGCAGACAGACTACACTAAGGATCACCCGGAGTGTGGGTTTTCACTCCTCTCAAAAGATACATCTTTAAACATTCAGCATCCTGAATCCGTTAGCTGAAGAATTCCACAATTTATGTTAAATTTTTAAAGAAAAATTTGGTCTGAAATGCTTTTGGCATCTTGTCTAGTCCTTACTTTTCAAAGAAGAATTTTGGCTTTTTGACCCTCCACTCTGACAAGTGAAGCATATCGAGTATACTTTAGTAGCCAGGGAGTTTTGACTTTGTACTATCCTGATAGGTTTGAACTGTTAGGATGTTACCTCTAAAGGCTTTTTAAAAATATTTTTCTAAAGTTTAATACACACACAGACACCTCTCAAGGCTTTTCAAGTCAAGAATGATGGTGTTGGGTTTTTGCAATACACTGATTACCTGCCTGGCACTTTGCTAAGCGCTTCCTATCTCTGTGCTAAGCACTTACTATCACCTCATTTAATTTTCTTAACTATCCGTTAAGGCAGGCACTGTTACTGTTCTCCTTTTACCGGACGACAGATGCTTGGAGGGATTAGCTAACTTGACCAAGGTCACATGGATAAATGTCAGAACCAGAATTCAAACCCCGATGTTTCTGACACCAGAGGTGCCTCTCTGTATGAAAGAAATATTTCCCCAGGGAAATCCACATTGATATATAACTGCTGAAGTCTGTCACCAATAAACTCTAGATTTATTGCTTGCCAAAAACTATTTTTGAAACTGTGCTTCCAGGCTTAATGACTTCTATACCTATACAGTCCAAGGGAACATTCGGTTTATTCCAAGTGAAGTGAAACGAGACCGAGCCTGTGATGCTCTTACAGGAAAGGAATGACTCATGAATGGTAAAATTTCAAACTCTGTACTGGGCTGCTAGGAGAACTATTTATGGAAAATGGGTCTTTCAGCCCTGTTTCTACAGTCACTTTGAGTAAAGAGGAACCAGCTCATCTGGCGAAAATACTATTGGCTTCAGCTACCCACAGGACTAGCCGGTCTAATGTTAGGAGTTAAGTTGGTGCATAAAATTTGCCCTTCTTGGAATTCAGCATAAAAGATAAAAAAGCAAAATGGAAGTGCTGAATTACTGTATTGTACACCTGGAATTAAAATTAAAACTTGGGGCGCCTGGGTGGCTCAGTCGTTAAGTGTCTGCCTTCGGCTCAGGTCATGATCCCAGGGTCGTGGGATTGAGTCCCGCGTCGGGCTCCCTGCTCCGCGGGAAGTCTGTTTCTCCCTCTCCCACTCCCCCTGCTTGTGTTCCCTCTCTCGCTGTCTCTCTCTCTGTCAAATAAATAAATAAAATCTTTAAAAAAAAATAAAATTAAAACTTAAGGGTGCCTGAATAGCTCAGTCGGTTAAGCGTCTGCCTTCGGCTCAGGTCATGATCTCAGGGTCATGGGATCGAGCCCCGCATCGGGCTCCCTACTCAGTGGGAAGCCTGCTTCTCCCTCTGCCTGCCACTCTCCCAGCTTGTGCTCTCTCTCTCTCTCCCTCTCTGTCAAATAAAATCTTTAAAAAAATTAAATAAAAAAAAGTAATAATAAATAAACCAAGAGCAGCTAGTGTCCCCAATGTAGCGCTTAAATACTTAAATACAATTTTGACTTCCTAATTTCAACTGTCCCTGAGCTGAAATTCTTTATATCTAGTGGCAAATCAGGGAATTAGCAATCCTCCGTAAGTGGCTATGAGCACCAAAACTTCTGGAAAGAGGTTAAGGCTTTGAGCACCAGCCATCAAATTGAGCAGGATTTTACCATGAACTACCCTATTGATAATGAATTGATAATGAAGACCAAGGGAGAGCTAGAAGGTGTCTGTTCTACTATTAACATTGAAATATTTGTTGTCATGCCAAAAAGTCAGCATCAGATTAAGAGAAATACAGTGGACAGCAGTGCTTTGTTTACCTGTGAAAACACAGACCTTCTTGACCACAAGATATTCTCACTCAGCATACTCCTGGGCCCAGGGATTTGGTTTCAAGAGGTGGATCTCTCCCGTCCACAAGAACAGAATATAGCATGCTTTGCTTTTAGAGTGCTTTGCTAGGGGCCCCTGGATGGCTCAGTCGTTGGGCGTCTGCCTTCGGCTCAGGTCATGATCCCAGGGTCCTGGGATCGAGCCCCGCATCGGGCTCCCTGCTCTGCGGGAAGCCTGCTTCTCCCTCCCCCACTCCCCCTGCTTGTGTTCCCTCTCTTGCTATATCTCTCTCTGTCAAATAAATAAATAAAATCTTAAAAAAAAAAAAAATAGAGTACTTTGCTAGAAGAAACTAGAAGAAAGCATGCTTTAATAGTGCTTCAGTCCCGGTCCCAGCAAAAAATAGATGGTGAGAAGGTTTTAATTGAAGGAATTTAAAGAAAGGGCATTTAGAACGGTGGTTAAGGGTAAGGCCACCAGCAAAGAATATTGTGGCATCTCAGGACAGTGGCAGCAGGGAGCGATTGCTACTCCTAAGCCGGAAGAAAACATGGTGTCTGATGCCCCATGCGGGTTGGAACCACGGAAGGAGGGCTGCCTGAAAGGAACTTTAACCAACCGTAGAGGAGCTCAGCATTGCCAGCACCTGGCGGGGCGGGAAGGAGAGAAGCGATCAATGTTCCAACCTGTCTCCTTCCACCTGCAGTCTGCCTCCTGTCTATGGCCTATTGGCCACAGCCCTCCAGAAACCAGAGCTCAAGGGAATTCGGCAGTAACCCTGGGGCCCGCAGCAGAGTAGAGAAGGGCAAGGGTGGATGTAGGGAAGCAGGAATAACCAGTACAAACCAAGGTTTGGTCTCTCCGTGTTTAAACAAGCAAGCGAGCGAGAGAGAGAGAGAGAGAAGAAAAACAACTGACAGATTATCTACGTACATATCATTATATTATACGATACTAAGAAAGTAAACAGCACAGAGGCAAACTTCTATACGTGCAATAAATGGAGAACCTCTGTAATATATCACTCATTAATAAAAATCCACTTAATAACAGGAACAATCTAATAGACCAATTAGCAAAACAACATGGACCAATTATTTCCAGAAGAGAAAATACATAGACAAAGAATGTTTGGTCTCATCCGAACATAAGAAATACATGTTAAAATCAAAATAAGATCTCGTTTTCCTACTGAATTATCAAGAAAAATAGGTAATACCTAACACGGGCAAGGACACAGGGAAATGGGCCTTTCATACACTGTTAGTGAAAGTAGAAGCTGGTGCAGTCTTTCTGAAAATCAATTTAACAATTCCACTTCCATTATTCTGTCTTAAGGAAATGATCAAAAACACAGATAAAGATCAACGCACAAAGATACACATAACAGCTTTAATTATAATAGACCAAAAAAAGGAAACAATGTCCAACGATTAGTAGAAGTGTTAAGTGAATTACACAAAGTCCATTCTATCACATTTTATGGGGGCATTGAAAATCATATTCATGATGACATTTTTTTGTCCTAAGGTAAACAAAAATGCAGTATTGCAAAATCGTGTGTATAATATCAGCATGGCCATGCTTAAAGAAAAAAGTCAGGAAAATATTGAAGAAAAAATATCAAAATGTTAATAATAGTTGCTTTTTCTCTGGACAGTGAGGATTATAGTGATTATTTCCCCCTTTTGCCTCTTTATGCCTTTGTGTACTCTCCAGATACTCTAAGATGAGGATGCATTCATTAATATTTATTGAATGCTCACATTGTACCAGTCATCGTTGGGAGGACCTGGACACACAAAGTTCTTGAGGCTCAGCCCTTGCCTGAATTTGCTTACAATCTAGTGAGGGTTTTGTTTTGTTTTGTTTTTTTAATTTATTTATTTATGAGTGAGAGAGAGCAGGGAAAGGAGCAGAGGGAGAGGGAGAAGTAGACTCTGTTGAGCACAGAGCCCAATGCAGGGCTCCATCTTAGGACCCTAATATGACCTGAGCTGAAACCAAGAGTTGGACGCTTAATCAACTGAGCCACCCAGGTGCCCCTCAACTTCAAAAATTAGATAATAAGAAAGCTGTTGTTTAACTAGAGTGAGTGAGGAGTAACATCACATCTATTCCCCATTTGACCTCTTTCCCTCAGACCACCTTTCCAAGCCCACAGGGATCACGGCTGTTTTATCTTCCAAATATGTCTAAAACCCTATGCGAGGTAAACCAATAAATCCTTCAGAAAGAGTAAATAAATAAAATATCTTCAAGGCTTTGGAGTAGGTAAAGAGTTCTTAAATAGGACACAAACATGCTAACTGCAGATGGAAGAAAATGGTAAATTCTATAAAAATTAAAACTCTGTTCACAAAATCACATGATTGAGAGAGTAAAACTGCAGGCCATGGAGAAGAAAGTCTGTAATTCACATACAAGACTCCTGTGCAGAATATGTAAAGAACTCCTACGTAGCAATAAGAAAAAGGCAGACAACCCGGAAGAACAATGAGCAAAGATTTGAACAGATCACTAAAGGATATCCAAATAAACATGGCAGGTTTTCCAAACATGAGTCACCATGCAATGCAGAGTAAAACCACAGTGTGATATCACTACACCCCCAAATTAAGGAGGTGGTTAGGTAGTAGCAAACATGGACAAAGATGTAGAGCAACTGAACTTCCGTTCACTGCGGGGTGGGTGTGGGGGGGGCAGTGCAGGTTGGCACAATCACTTTAGAAAACATCTGGCAGGATCTGGAAAGCTGAGTGGAAGGGAACCCCATGCTCGGGAGCCCCAGTGCTAGGTATATACCCGAGAGAAACACATGGTATGCTCTTCACATTACGTTTGTCATCACCAAATACTACAAGCAATCCAAATGTCCATCCACAGTAGGAACTGTGGAAATGATAGGATGATAAGAAATGTCCTATCCTACAGTGGGGACTAACTACAACTACCTACAACAGCATCTGTAAATATCGCAAGCTTAGTATTGAGTGAAAGAAGCTGAACACTAAGAGTACGCACTGCATCATTCTGTGTATGTGACGTTCGAGAACAACTGAACCAGTCTGTGGGGTTAGAATTCAGGAGTACTGATTCCCTTTGGCAGGGAGGGCCTGAAAAGTGGGGCCAAGGTAGATTCTGGGGTTCTGGTAATATTCTGTTTCTTCATCTAGCTGGTGGTTATACTGGTATGTTTGTAGGAAAATTCATCAAGGCATACTTCTCTTTATGAAAATTAAAAATTACATATATATTTATAAATATAAATACAAATAAAATATAAATAAATATTTATAAATATTTATAAATATAAATACACACACGTATAAAATAGGTAATGTAAATGTGTTTATATACACATAGATATATATACACACACACAAACATACACACATATATATTCCATCCAAAATGTAACCACTTCTGACCCTCCTCTATGTTATCTCCATTCTAACGTGACTCCAATAGTGTTTACCCACTTCCTCTCTTGGAGTCTTTATCTGTAGCCAGAATAATAGTCTTTAAAACAGAGGCTTGGTAGTATCTGTCTTTGGCTCATAACCAGCAGTAACTACCCATGTCAATCAGAATAAAATCCTCAGAGGAGACATAGATCCCTGACAGCCTGTATACAACAGCGTCACCACACAGACCTGTCACGTTTATCCATTTATCCTGCTTCATTTTTCTTTATAGTTCTTCTCACCAACTGCCATACCATTGACTTGGTTCTCAGTTTATAACTGGCCTCTCTCCGACTAGAATGTGAGCTATATGAGAGCAGAGGCTTTAGCTTTCGGCGTCATGTCCCTGATATCTAGAATAGTGCCTGGCATAAAGTAGGCAATGAATGAATGAATGAATGAGATGATCACCAAAAAAATAGAGGAAATAGGAGCACCTGTGTGACTCAGTCAGTTAAGCATCTGCCTTCAGCTCAGGTCATGATCTCAGGGTCCTGGGATCGAGCCCCGCATCGGGCTCCTTGCTCAGCGGGGAGTCTGCTTCTCCCTCTGCCTCTCCCCTCCCCACCCCTGGCTCATGCTAGCTCTTTCTCTCCCTCTCTCTCAGATCAATAAATAAAATATTTTTTAAAAAATATATAGGAAATAGGCAGAATATATATGTTTAGGTTTCTTTTATAGGTTAAGAAACAAGAAAATGAAATTACTTGATTTAATTCAGGAGTACAGCTCAGGCCTGTTTCTCTCTCTCTCCCTGTCCTTTGTCTCCCCATATCCACACATCACACACATCCATGAAACGTAATTATATAACCCTGGTGGTTCAGAATTCAGTGAGGGTGACATCCAGGTGAAGATTCATTATACTGGAATTCGGCATTTTTATCTAAGCCTTGTTTTGTGGATATATGGCCCTTTTGAATACATGATAGTAGAAAACCTATCATTTTTCTTGCCAAAAAAATATATGTTTGGAACCTAGGGATGCTCCCCTCAGCATTCTGCATAAGAAAATTTTTCAAACAAAATAACTCCATTTTTTTAGGCTCTACAACAATTCAAAACTTTTCCGGCCCTAACGATGATTGTTCGTAAGTGCATATGTCCAGAAATTGAGATTGTTGCCATCAGAAGTCATACCTCCCTGTCCTCAGAGTGAACCGTGGGGCTCCCGGAGCAGGCGAGGGTCTTTATGGTTAATGCCTGTGTCTGGATAGAGACTGACCAGTTACCTTTTCATGGGGCCACCCAGTGGGGTCTGCCACTTGGCAGCTTGTCTGAAAACTGGTGAAATGTGTGCATGTTGGCAGGGGGAGGGGGGGGCTCAGTTTGGTTGTCAACCTGGTTGGCCCTTCAATTTGGGTTAAAAAAAAGAGAGAGAGAGAGTTTTAGGCCCTTTCAGTTACCACATAGCTGATGACACAGTTCTGTTGCTTTGGTTTTTAATTGAAAAAATGAGAAACAGCGATAAGCCCCAAAGTCCATGGTATGTGCTCAACCGCCAGTAAGAGTCTCCTTCCCCTCCTTCGTCTCAGAAAGCAGTAAGCATAACATCAGGCCATAACTGTAACAGCAGATTAAATAATAAAATGAACCCCAAGAGACACTGAGTATAACAAGGCCAGTGTCAGATCATTTGTTCATCAAGTAGTTCAATCTTTCAATAAGGCAGACAATGATGGTTAGAGGGAACGATGATGATGCCTTTACTTCTGAGTGAGTGCAAAATAGGCATTCCTGTCAGAGGAGAAAGCAATGCCAAATTTCACTTTGAAGCTCAGAATTACAGCTCAGGAGGGGAGAGCATATACGTGACTCCAGTACAGGAGTTCTGGTTTCATTGGCCTCACGACTTGGAAGCTGTGTAACCCAGGGCCGTTTCATTAACCTCTCTGAATATCGGCTTCCTAGGGGTGTAAAATGAGGATGGTAAAAACACCTAATTTACAGGGCTTTTGTGAAGATCCAAGAAGGTCTTAGTTCTAAAAATATTTTGTAGCCAAGAATACGCTATGATAATGTATAGGATTATTAGTGTGCTTAAATAATTCATTGAATAACCTTCATACCTTCTCCCTAGCTCCTAAGGCCTCTTCCCTAAGGTTTAGCTGAAGTACTGCCCATCCCTGAGGTCTGCCTATCCCCCCCTGTTGTAGATTAGGACAGTTTTCAATAATTACACGAAAAAGTTGTATATGTTTCCTGTCTGAACCAGCCTGCCTAAGCCTTCAGAATAGAACTGTGGCCTTCTCTGAAACCCACATTATTAATGCTGTGCATATATGAACAAGCAATTCCCTGACACCCTTGAGGGTAGGAAGATAGATGGAGATTGAAAAGTGAGGAAAATCTCCTCCTTCCCAGTCCCGGATGGAACAAATATTTTCTTCTCTGTAATAGAAAAAGTGGCTGTTTGGTTAACACGTATCCTATGCCAAGCACTGTGCTACACATTATTTGGTGTGATCCTCACAACATCCTGTACTATCATTGCTGCCTATAGACAAGAAGACTATAGACTACTTTAGAATAAGTAACTTGACCAGTGTCACATGGCGGAGTCAGAATTTGAACCCAAACCTGCCTAATTTCTTTCCCAGTCTTTCTCCATTTGGGGATTGATGATTTACCTCCTACATTTTAACTAACTTTGTGTGTCTGTGTTTGCCTTTCTGTTCCTTTATGCTTTCATTTTTTGGTATGCGTGTAATGAGTAGGGTAGAGGCTTAGGACACAGATGCCTAAGGTATGGTTGCCATGCTTAAGGAATTGTTGTAATCCACTGCAAGAAAGATGACAAACAAAACCTATATGACATAGAAGAATTTAAGGGTTCATAAGGGATGGTGCACTAGCCTCCTCGCCTGGAATGTGCGAGTAATACTCTACTTTATTCAGCTGTTGTTAGGATAGAGTGAAATGCCTTTATCAAGTGTTTGGCAAGGACCCTGACTCCTAGTAAGTGCTCAGTATGTGGACCCTATAGTGTTGCCAGATAGTCCCAGGATAATAACTGGGATCCAAAGCTGGAAAAGCAACATGGTGCCAGATTTCGAGAGCCTTGAATGCCAGTCTAAAGAGTTTGGACCTTCAGCTTGGTTAAAAACAATTGTGCCAAGGTCAGTAATCATTGCAAAAAGAAATTAGAGCTGATGCTGTTTTGCACTACCTTTCAAAATTCATCGTGAGTGAGACAGAGTTAAGGGCCACAGTTGGAACTGGTTTAGAGGACTTTTTTATATTTGATGCACTAAAAGGAAAGATGATATTTTCAAGTTTAATGCCCTATATTTTTTCTTCCACAGTAATTAGCAAATGCCAAAGGCAGCAACTGGAGTCTGTGAGCTACTCCTCTCGCTACGCTCTGGGCCTCTTTTATGAAGCTGGCACGAAGATTGATGTCCCTTGGGCTGGGCAGTACATCACCAGTAATCCCTGCATACGCTTCATCTCCATTGATAATAAGAAACGCAATATAGGTCAGTACCCCCATTATTTCCCTTAAATACAGTAACAATGGTGGGTGTAGATCATGAAAAATGCTGTTTAATTGAGTGTTGCCATTCTGAACAGAGCAAGCATTTAACTCCAAGCCACAGGGGATAAAATTTAATGTCACATTTGGCCAATAATAAAATACACAGTGAAACCAGCAAAGTTTTTCAGAAAATCATTCACCACATGGTTTGTATTACTGAGTTCATGAAAATAGTGTCAGAAGTTTTAAGATTTCAAAATGGCCCAAGTTCTATTGCTTTACTATGGGTCCATCTATATGCAGAAGTATCTCTCCTCCTTTGTGGCTTGGTGGAGTTGTTTTCTGTTTGTTTGGCTTTGTTTCTAAGATTTGCTAAGTGCTACTCTTTCCACTTCCCAAGCTAGAAATAAAAAGCGAATTTTACTATGTTATGAAAATCCTTCACTTCAGTATCATCTTATTTATTTGATTTTCATCTGGAAGACTACATAAAATTACTTTGTGTACAATATGACGAAAATGATAGGTAAATTGTTTCATAAGAGCTTCACTAGAATGGGCTAACATCTCCACTCCACCCTTTTTGTTGAAGGTAGTTATTAAAATTAGGTTGGAATTGCAAGAATCAACATAACGCTCATCTCAGGAATAAAGGAGAAAGTGTCTTCTTTTTCGCAGGATTAGAATGATCCCTAAGATAACTGCTTTTTGAAGAATAAGCTCTAATGACCGGAAACAACTAAATTCTTGCAGGGAATTGTCGTTTCAGTTCGTTATGGTGTTTTCTGTTGCAGTGATGGTTTCACCAAGCCATTAGTTAGAAGTCTTGCTTGATAAAATCACCAACTAACATCTCTTGGCTTGGCAGAACTTTATAATGATAGAACTGGGCTGGCGTATGGTTTTTATATCAGAGTACTTGATCTTAGAAAAATGTTTCTTTTATAACTTAAAACTCCCTCAGGGCTAGACTGTTTATGTTAACATGATACCACATATATGTACAATCAGCGGTTCATGAAATGCCCTGTAACAACAATGGAGTAACCATTTTTAACTCTACAACTTCTTTGTTCTGAGAAAAGAATAGCCCTTGATCTTCTCACGTTATATGTTATGAGTTGGACATTATCCTTTGTGTCCTGTTTCATAAGATACGATATCTGTTAGGGTGTATTCAGTAATATGTAACAGAAAAACCAATTTAAAGTTGTTTAAACAACATAAGGGTGTGAGTTATGTTATATTATCATTTGTATTATCTGCTGTGGACTGAATTGTATCCCTCCGAAATTCACGTGTTGAAGCCCTAATCTCCAGTGTGATTACATTCGGAGATAAGGCTCTTAGTATATAATGAAGGTTAAATGAGGTCATAAGGGTGGGATCCTAATCCAGGATGATTGGCGGCCTTACAAAATGAGGAAGAGAGAGTTTTCTCTCCTCGTGCACATACTAAGGGAAGGTTGAATGAGGATGGTGAGAAGGCGGGAAGGCAGGCTTTCTGCAAGCCAGGAAGGGAAGCTTTACCAGAAACCCAATCGCCTGGCACCTTGATCTTGAATTTCCCAGCCTCTGGAGCAAAGAGAAATACATTTCTATTGTTTAAGCCATGCAGTCTATGCCATTTTGTTACGCCGGTCCAAGCTGACTGACACATTATCGAAGAGGAAGAAGTTGGGGAGACAGCAGGAAGGATCAATTCAAGACCTGAGCAATATCTTCAAGGACCTAGAATTATCCTTCTCTGCTCTCTTCACTCTTGAGGTAGAGACCTTCTTTCTCGGAGGATTGGTGCAAGATAGCACTAACCACTGGAATCACATCCAGACCCAATATGTTCAGGAAGAAGAGGGACCATTCTGTTTCTGTTTCTTTCTAAGAATCAAGGAATTCTTTCCAGAGCCCCCTCAACTGACGTCATCTTGTATGTCATAGGTCAGAATTCGGTTACTTGACCAGTCTGAAAGTCATCATTCACTGGCAGGGGGGATGGGACTGCCACGAAGAACTAGACAGATCAAGATTTACTCCTGGAATTGCTGTTAGGATCATCTTCCTTGAGTCATATGAGGGGTAGATACCTGAATAAAATAGGGTTTTGTTTGGAGGAAAGAAGAGAGTAGCAGATGCTAGGTTGGCAATACATAACGCCCATCGTGAATTTTCAAGTCAAGTCACATCGTAGACGGGAGGTAAATTTCTAAAGTTGACACATAAAGAGAAGAACCGTGTAGGTTCAGAATCATCTTTGAAAATCACTTAAATCTACATGACATTTTGGAGAGAGAAATACCTTTCAGTAAATTCAGGATAGCCATCGTTCCAACATCCCATAGATTTCAGTTTCTTTGGTTGAGGCCAGATGAAGTAGTTGGCTTGCACTTATAGGACAGAGTGATATTTTCTACTGTGAACGGCGCACGGAAAGAAATAGCAGTCGTAGCTCCTAACAGATTAAATCGCTGTACGAATGGAGTGGGGCGGTGAGTGACAGCACCCAGAGTACAATGCAGTAGCAATTTATTAAAGAGGTATGCAACTTTGAAAGAGCGCAAGAGAAACATATTAATAAATTCTCACATGATTGGTAGCATCTGAAATAAGAAAAATAAAAAAAAATTTTTTTGCATTAACAACCACAGAGTTTTGAAGCGGGAAGCCTGGGTAGATTGGAAACCCTGTTTTTGTTATAGCAGGTGCCTCTTCGGACAGCAACGAAATGCCTGCCTTTCTTTGCCAGTTTTATGGCGAGTTAATCTTGGATTATGCGAGTTTTAAATTATGGGAGGCCTCCAGTAATGGCATCCCCTAACATAAAATCTAACTGCCTTGCATTTAAACTTTTTTTTTTTCCCTCACTATCTGGGCCCAGGGTGCTATGTGTGTCTAGTTGAATTCATACAATATAAATGTCCACATAGAATAACTCCGCTATATTTTATTGGCGCTGATATTTAAGTAGACCAGTAAGAGTTGTCTCTTTATGTTGCTAACACTACCCCGCACCCACCCTGTCCTTGGAGTGTCTGATCGAATCTAGAATTAATACTGTAAATATACACAGTCAAGTAATGAAGGGGAGGTAAGGCAGCAGCAAGAAAAAAGTGGCAGGGTTGAGTCCACAAAATGCAGGCTGTTGTTAGGTCTTACAGAGAGCCAGAGGATGAAGGATTCGTGGGCCAGACCAGACAGAGGTCAAGGAGTAGTCATTTGTCAGATGTCGGGAATAGACAGTTCATGCAGAAAGCCACAGTGAGAACCCAGATCTCCGTAGGCAGAAGGGCTGAATTCCAAGACATGTGAGAGCCAGCTTCAGGTACCCATAGTTAGGGGTGGGAGCCACCGTACTTAGGTTTGTGTTTCCCAAAATGCGTTCAATGGAACACGAGTTCCTTGATATGCTCTGTGGGAAGGGGCTCTGTGATCACATACATTTGCAAAACGCTACCAACTTTATCTCGAATTTAGAGAGTTTCAGGTCATATTGCTCTATTAAAAGACATTCCTATTTTTAAAAAGCCACCTTCTCACTTCATGTAATCTAAAATTTCCCAAATGTATTTGACCAGGGGTATTTTATTTGAGTGCCATACCTACTAATATCCAACAGAAATGGTGCCCCTGGACACCCTTGGGAAACCCTGACTTGACATCACTGTTTGTGCCTCCAACCTGCAAGGGAATCGTAGGCCAGTGAAGGGGGGTGGCAAAGGCTGATCTGGAAGCCATCAATAGAAAAATACTAATTTTTTTTTTTAGAGATGGAAGAAGCTTGAAGCTACCCTGGAACCCACCAAGAGTTGCCTCATTAGAACAAAAGATAACTTCTGGGGCACCTGGGTGGCTCAGTCGTTAAGTGTCTGCCTTCGGCTCAGGTCATGATCCCAGGGTCCGGGGATGGAGCCCCGCATCGGGCTCCCTGCTCCGCGGGAAGCCTGCTTCTCCCTCTCCCACTCCCCCTGCTTGTGTTCCCTCTCTCGCTGTCTCTCTCTCTGTCAAATAAATAAATAAATTCTTTAAAAAAAAAAAAAAGATAACTTCTATCCCTCAAGAAATTCCAAGGGATTTAGGAGCTCTGTGTTAGGAACCAGGATCAAAGACCAACTATTTGAACAAAAGATGTTTTTAGTGCTCTTATCACTTGGGAAATTACAAAGATTTTAGGAGCTCTGAGCCAGGAGCCAAGGGGAGAGACTAATATATGTATATATATTCTATTATTTCACATCTCCCAAGAAGATCCCAAGAGATCCCTCTCAAGATCTTATATTTGGAATTAGCCTGGCCAGGAGTAACTTCTTAGATTCAACTCAGTTCTACCTCTTAATAGCTGTTTGATTTTGGATAAATTACTTAAACTATCTGTTTATTGATCAGTATGTTGAGGAAAACAATACCAACCCCAGAGATTTGGGGATGAAATGGCTTTAACATATAAAAGGAGTTTCATATAGCACTTAGCAAGTAATAAGTCAGTATCTATGGCACCTATTATTACAACTAATAATGCCACTCTTGCATTTGGATATTGTATTTCCCAAAGCAAAGGGCATAAATATAAAAGCCTCCCTTTGGTGAATCCAGCCCTCTGATACCAGTGCAGATAGGAGGCTGGGTGGCCTTAATAAGTAAGATATATAAGTTACCCTGAAAATGGTTGGTCACAATTTCAGCATCCTTCCCTGTTCACCATCAGGAAGAGTATTAACGATAGTAAAATAGCCAATAGGCAGCAATCTGAGGAGATTAATATAATCTGCAATTCTAGAAATGTCAATGGCCAATGACTATAATTACACAGCTTTCGATAACTCATCAAAGGAATCCGTTCAATTCATCCCCAAAGAAAACAAACAAATGAACAAACGTTTTCATCACATGGAATTTACACCTGCCAGGACTTTACTGTAAGGGATCCTTGATAACAAACGCTAGTCTAATATGTCTTGCCTCTAACAGAAGACGCAGGAATGTTCTTCACCGAGCTGTCTATTCCATCAACTCTTTATAAAAAACAGGAGCATAATACGAAATCCTGTAAATAATTGGGATGAGCCTGGGGCCTCAAATCCAGTCACCTTGGGTTCGCTTAAGGGAGTTTGTGCTTGTTCCAGTTAAGCAGACAGCCGTGCAATTGACAGCACAAAGTGGTCTGCTTTAGGATGCGAATAAATGTGGAATTATTTGCCCTTAAACTTGCAGAAAATGTAATCAAGAGAGGTAGCACTTGGGGTTTTTTTAAAGACTGATTTATTTATTTTAGAGAGAGTGCGCATGCACCAACATGGGGTGGGGAGAGGGGCAGAGAGAGTGGGAGAATCCTCAAACAGACTCCCTGCTCATGCGGGGCTCGATCTCACGACCCATGAGATCATGACCTGAGCCAAAATCAAGAGTCAGTCACGGAGCCACCCACCCAGGCGCCCCAAGAGAGGTAACACTTTGAAGTAGAACAAAAAAGGAAGAGGGAGAAGAAGGAAAGGGGACTGTAGTGTGGGGGGAAGGAAAGGAAAAAAGAGCTGTAATCCTGAAAAATGGTTAGGTTTCCTGTTCGGGCTTTTGTTTTAAAATACGAACTCCAGAAACAGAGCTCCCAGGTAAAATAGCAATCATTGTCTTAAAATAACCAGCAATAACCAGTTACAAGATGCATGATATGCTGTCTTTTGTATAATAGACATAGTGATTTGTGACTCAATTAGGTAGCTGCTGCTGTCCAGATCAACCTGTTAAGACAATTTACTAAACAGCCAATACTAATTACAAATATCCATCTCATTATTACAGTGATGCCCCAGAATGTCACATGATCGTAATATCGAAATCTTGGGATGATCTCCCAGGAAGGAAAAAATACACGTGTGTGTCTACGTGTGTATACACATACACGTAAAACTAAATGTCTGTTTGTTGTCACTTAAATCAATAGGCACAAATCATAAAATGCACTGATCTCATTTCACATAATATTTGCCAATTCTCAAAACAAAAAGGATTTTCATTAGAGAGTGAAATTACTGAGCCCATCTTGTAAGGAGAACATTTGCACACAAAGTAAAAACAAACAGCAGACCCCTTTCAGCCTCTGGATTCCCTATCAAGCTATCCTCAAGGGGAACGATTTACACCCAAGAGAGCACGTGCCCTCCCACTTGCCAAGCAAATTAACTCACATGAAAATCAATGCCAGAGACGGAAGGAAACTGGAAAATGCAGCGAAATATATAACATCAAAAACAAACTTTAGTCTGCTTATCCCTCGGAAATAACAAAAACAAAAAAAAAAAAACAAAAAAAAACCCCAAACTTTAAAAATATCCTGTGGAGAGTATTACCAGGAAAGATATTTTACGGACGTTTCTTTCAGAATAACTGAAGTCACAGATAGTTGCTTTATATGTTTCCATTCTCAATTTGTTGAGCAGTTACTTACGAATATGTATTGAATGGCTCTGTGCTAAGAACTAGGGCCTCTTAGTCCCCACCCTCATGAAACAGAGTTCCGTGGTCTGCTCAAATGTGGAATTCTGAAGGAAAGAGATAGAGAGGCTCTGTTGGGACGAGTGACCTGGAGTCAAGGAAGCATCCTCCTAAATATAAATGGATGCACGAACAGAGACAACATAGAGACCATTAACTCACATCTGTAATCAAAACCGGGGAAAGTCGTGTTGCCTCGTGACAATATTATAAGCTTTTAAAACAACACTTAAGACCTTCTGTCAACATGGAGCCAATACTCTTCTTTCTTTAGGTGAAGAAATGAGAAGTGGGGGCCATGAAACATTTCAGTCCGTGAATAAGTCAGAAACTTTAGCCCGGCCTATTATTTAACTTTCTCCTGGGGCTGCTAAAAAGTTCCATACAAGTAAGTCATGAAATGTCCAGGAGGCAGTGAGCAAAAGGGTGAGGGAAGTCTGGAGTCTGTAGCTTCCTGGCATTTCTGTAACTACAAACAGTTGCAAATTACAAATGTACAGAACAGCCACACTGAGAAGTTGAGCAGGATTGAATATCTTTAGTCCCTTTTTTTCCAACCTTCCCCCTCTGTGTTCTGCCTGCCCTGCCCTCTGAGAGTGGTATTTTCACTTGGGCTGTTGGCCTGAAGTTGTGGCTGTCGGGCTGAGACTCACCAAAGACCTTCACGTTGGGTCTTTGGTGAGTCTCAGAATGGGTCTCGAATGCAAGAGCCAGATGTGCTGGTGACTGAGTGTGGTTTTATCCACGGTTAGTGGGGCAGAAGGCGGGAATGAGAATCAGGCGATGGTGTACGGATCTGAAACTGAGAGGTCGTAGGTGAGAGCAACAGAAAAACTGGCAAAGGCTGCCATTACTGCTGCCAATTTCGAAAGGAAAAATCAAGGGAGAACTCTGTCTTGGCTTAGTAAGGAGGTGAGGGAGGTCAGTGTACAGCAATGGGGGAAAGATCCGCAGAGGGGCCCAGGTGGGACTTGCCATGGTCTTTCTGTCCTCTCTGCTAACAAAGGTCATGGAACTAGGTGGGTAGCTATTGTCTGATAAAAAACTGCTCTATTAAATGTAATAACACCTAATTTTGGCTATTTGTGATTCCAGTCCTTTTAAGGGGTGGTTCTTTTGTCTCCTGAGCACCTGAAAGGGATGGGGTGCCAATTGGGAATGGAAACAGGGAGAGCTAAATTGCTTTGCCTAATTGAGGAGAAAATTTCAGACGTCCTGAGACAACGGGGACAGGGAGGAGCAGAGAAGGAGAAGAGGAAAAAGCCAGCTGGATGATGGAAGGCTCTGGCTTGACCCAAGGGATCACTGCGTGGATTTGTAACTTCTTTGCTGGATGATTTACTCTGTGACCACTCCCACAGCTCCCTACAACCCAACACAGCTCTGGATTGAGCAACTGCTTTAAATCCATGCTTGCTTTTTTATTGGGGACTTGTTGAGTAAAGTCAACATAGTCCAGGCGCTTTGGGGAATATCTAGGATGAAATTTGATAGGAACTTTGAGATTTCTTCAGGTTAGTTTCCGAGCGGGCCCTTGGAGGGTGGCAAGCCCACATCTTGTGTTGAGAACCATATTTTGAATCAAGACAGAACTCCTCATCCTCTGGACCTCGAATAAAGTAAAGTCCAACTTGCTGCTTCCATTATACCTGCGACTGGGTCAACCCGCTGGGGGGACGGGGAATTGGGAAAAGACTGTCTCTGTGGGACTGAACTGTTTCGAAGGATCGTGAAGTTAAGTCCTTACAGTGGTCTGAAGTGAAGCTGTCAACACTCTGGGTTGGAAGCCAAGGCTCAAAATGATGTGCTTTGCTCTGCTTCCCAGACAAGTGCGTGGTTTTCATCATCCTGGAGGCATCTCAAAACCTCTGCAAGTTGAGAACAGTCTTGTAAAGCTCCGTAGCACTCCGTCAGCTTGTGAGCCTCGGGTCCTGAGAGGCTGTGTAGACCGCTGAGCTGGATGAGAGCTTGACAGGTCTTAATTCTGGTCCATTTTTATTCGGGCCTATGACGACATTGACCCAAAGAGGTCCTTTGCCTAGAGCTCCCTCAGAAAAGATTTCACCATTTCCCTCCCTGTCAAGAATTCCGCCTCAGGTCAATCTAAATGTCTCGTGGGCTGAAGAATTGAAATGCCCTGTTTGCAGAGCCTGCTGCTTTCTCCAGAATTAGAAGTTCTCCCCTGTAGCGGGATACATGCCACGATCCATCATGCACGCTATTCATTAGCTGGTCCCTCTTATCTGCATCCAGACTGAAAATATGAGATAGACACTAACATCACGGCATAATGGGAGCGTGGACTTGGAGCTCAATAATTTGCTGAGCCCATCATCCTCAGTGTAGTTCTGAGATGCCCTTCCCTGGTCCTGAGAATTAATGCTTCGCTGACACTGAGAATTAAGCCTTCGGCCCCGGTCACCCACTTAGCAGGCAAGGAAAATTAATAGCTAGTCAGCCCATTGTTCATCCCTAAGACAATCTAGGGATCTGTTAGCACTGCCCTTTGAATCATATAAAATGAATGAGCTCCCTTTGTAATTTCTGAATCTGGAAGCCTTTGAAAAGCACATGTGAGTTCTTGGCAATCAGAATGATCAGAAGCCTCTTTGGGAGGCTCTCCGTGCCTCGAACACTGGGACTAGTTGACTAGACCGTATCAGAGGGATTGCCAGTAAGACCTGGAAATTTTATGGAGCCTTCTCCCCAAAGAGGTACAAGCATTCTCAGCAACAAATTTACCGTGGTCTCTAGAGAATATACATCTGTTTTGAATGATGCCCTGTAACACAGACCTTGATTTCCAAGGTTACGCTTCAAAGGATCCCACTGTTCTCTTTGTGAAAGATAGTTCTTTTTAATACTTGGATAAAGAACAACTGTGCTCCAGCTGAAATATTGAACTTAGAAAATATGTGATAAGCTCTGCAAATGTGTCATTTCCCTGCCACAGTTTAGCAATCATGTCTCTGTTTTGTATCCCGATGGTATTAAAATGAAATGCTATCTTGCATAGAAACCTTGCCGTAAATGATGAGTTCATATTAACCCAAGCTCGGGGAGTGGTGAATTCTTTACTGTATAATTCATGACTTAGTTTTTATTCTCATGGATGGTCAAAAACAACCGGTACTATCCAGCATGATGTAGTGGGCTTTGCACTCACAGAGACCTAGCTCCGAAGTATAACTCAACTCTTCCAGTTAGTTTGAGCCATTTAGTTGAATGGCAGCCTTTTCACATGATTCAGCCTTAGAAAGCTCTGACCATGAATAAGTTTCATAATCTCTCTCAGTTTCACTTACCTGTACTGTAAGTATAAGGTTAATAACATCTCCCAGGAATGTTTCAGGGGCTGAGTGTGATGGTATGTCTGAAAATCCTAGTACCGGTAGCCTGGCACACAGTAGGGCAGTAAATGCTATTTTTATAGTTGCTGTCACAAATTATTTTACGGTCTCAGTCTATCAGTTACATAAACTTCTTCGATTCTGAGAAAGAGATGAGAAAAGGAAATTGCCAACGGTACTAGTTTAATTAAGTTATATTATCTTTTGTTAAAAATAATAACACACGTTGTTAGGGTGGGTGAACAATATCTCTGTACCTGAAGAAGGTGTTAAGCTGGGAGAACATTAAGTGAGATGTAGTTCTTCTGTCTTTTTATGGAATCTCAGATGACTTTTTGCATGAGAATTATTCACAAAAAAAATTTGCACTGCAGCATATCTGAGAAGAGTAAGACACCGAAGTTAAGCCGTCAGCAGATCAAAGGGCTGAGACAAACAGAGCAGGTTTGCAAGTCGGACTACAGGGTCCCACCACAGGAAATCGCTGCATTGTGCTTCATAAATACTTTATATCAGTTAGCATTTTTAACTCTGTCCAGAAGCACCAATCCATCATTGTGCCCAGATGTGATGTGATTGAGTCAGTTTCGCCTAAAGAACCCTTTGGTTTATTACCAGTGACTTTCTTCTTATTGAGTGAGCTGAGAAGGCTTTGATATGCCCTCTAAAGATCGTATGTGGGCCCTGCCAGTTTTAGTGACCATTGCCCCTACAGACTTCATATATGTGCTCATTTAGATAACGAGAAGAATCCGTGTAGAGGACAGGTCATTGAATTCCCTGCCTAATATGAATGAATATTAAGCATTGGGATCTGAAAAGAATATATTGAAATTCCATTAATATTTATAACCGATCTGTGGGACTAAGGGAATTCTTCAGTATAAAATATTCCAAATTCATGTTTGTAAGAATGAAGCATCCTTGAATTTAAAATATAGTTTTCCTCACTGAAATAGATTTCTATTACACATATACCTGGTGAAATCTTTGTTGGTGATGTTATGTATCCTTACATTATTTAATAGTGATGGGGAAGGCATTTTAGAACCTTGAGCTCAACCAAACCTAATTCACTCTTTTTTATCAAAAATAAAATGTCTGTTTGTTCCCTTTTCCACTGTCTATATTCATAATAATGGTTTCTCAAGGGTAGCTAACAATATCATAAAGATTACAGTCCCTTTGATTTAAGAACTTTTGCCAAAACATAGATTTAATCTCTTTTTTTTTTCTGTCAAAATAAAACAGAAAGAATAATTCCACTGGTCTTATTCGTAAAGGAGATAAGAGTGTCCACAGTAAACTAGTAAATTTCCTCTACGAAAAGGGCCAGAAATATTTTGACACAATCATAAATAAAATCTTCACCATCTGATTAGTGTCAGTTATTCAAATTCAACATTTTATAACGTTAGGACTGAAACTTCCCTTTAATGTACCAGTTGAACTAGAGCAAAGCTTTAGGTCAAATCCTCAAGCCCAGAGATCTATTTCATCCACTCGCGGAATCCTTTTGAACAGTTGCAAATCTAAAGCTGACCCCAGTTTCCCAACTACGGCGATAAAGTGATATTCTTAGAGGCAGACCAGACTGCTGGTTCAAGGGGGAAACCTTGCCCAATTTGGGAAAAGGGTCCAATCATAATGCCACTTAACACACAAAATTTCATATAGGGCACAAGGCTGAGTAGGCCCAAATAACAATGTATAATAGGGGATGGTTGTTTATTGCTGGTGACTAGTGGGGAAGCAAGGAGCATCTTGGGGGGGTTGTCATCAGAGGAAAATGGGGCTTTCACACCACAGAAGAACTCCAGCACGGGCCTGGAGCTCTGAGTGCCAGTTAGGACAAATCATCTGCTCTGGGGACCTGGGTAGGGCCCAATTAAAGGACTATTGAAATCCTTCCATTTTTCCTTTTGGCGGTGCCCGTAAAAGCTGCAACAGGCTGAAAATCTTCTTGTGTCTCAGGATAAATAGATGTTTTCATAAAACTTGGGAGGTCTTAGCCAAAGAAAAAACTTCTCCCAAACAGATCCTGAAATGTATGCTGTCCCACTAAACATGGCCCCTTTCTTGAAATGGGCAGAATCTATGGAATTTATGGAATTTTTTTTACAGAATTAATGCGAGGAACATAGAGGAAAAATTATTCCAGCCCTGGACAGGGAATAGAATTCAGAATATGCTTGCTGGAGTAGCATTACTCCCTTTAAAAAACAAAACAAAAAAACCATATATGTTATAATCAAACTTAACACGTGCAGCACTGTGCCTTGATTGCCTCAAAATTCAAAACTTGTCCCTTCTCTAATCTTCTGTGTTTCAGAAAACAGAGCCACCAGTCTGCTAGCTCCTTAGCCAAAAATCAGGAATCATCCTTGGTTTCTTCCTCTCCTCTACCCCAATATCCGATCTATGAGCAAATCATACTGATCTTGCCACCAGAACAGACATCGAACCCCTTTCTCGTCATCACTGTCTCAGCCAAGACAGCACCTTATTTTAACTGGTCTCTCTGTGTTGTCCCTTTCCAGTTCATTCTTCACAGGGCCAGCACGGTCTTCTTAAAACACACATCCGTTCACACCGCTCCCTTTCCCATTCAGAGCCCTCCACTGCTTTCCCTGTGCACACAGGATGCAACCTCAAATCCTTATCATGACCGGCAAGGTCCTGAATGATCTAGTATAGGGGTCACAGACTTTTTCTGTAAAGGCCAGAGAGTGAATACTTTGGACTCTGTGAACTATACAGCCTCTGCTACAACGACTCAGGTCTACCAGTGTAACGAAAGCTGTAGACATTATATAAAGGATCGGACATAGCTATGTTCCTTTTTTTTTTTTTTTAATTTTATTATGTTAGTCACCATACAGTCCATCATTAGTTTTTGATGTAGTGTTCCATGATTCATTGTTTGCATATAACACCCAGTGCTCCATGCAGAACGTGCCCTCTTTAATACCCATCACCAGGCTAACCCATCCTCTCTAACCCCCCTCCCCTCTAGAACCCTCGGTTTGTTTCTCAGAGTCCATAGTCTCTCATGGTTCAGCTGTGTTCCAATAAAACTTTATTTACCAACACAAGTGACTGGCCCACGACCTTAGCTGGCCAACCCCTGACCCAGCACGTGCCGATTTCACTACCTCCTCGCTCCCTTATCTCACTTAGCCCCCCTGACACACCTCTCATTCCTGCTGGGGTGTTGCCCACTCAAGACCACTGTCCCCATTCTGTTCTCTCTGCATGGGACTGTCTCAGTGTAAATGTCACTCCCACATTTCGTTCGGTGTTCCTATTGCCCTTTTATAGCTCCCTATATTTTAATTGTCAGAAACTATACATTGCATTTGTTTAATGTCTGTTTCTCCTTCAAGTTGGGAGGTCTGTGAATTCAAAGACTGGATTTGCTTTGCTCATCTTTGTATCTCCGGCACCTGGCATGCTGCTTAATGCATAGTCATTTCTCAATTAAATGTTAGGTACATTAAGAATGAATTAATGAGATCTAATCAAAACATGAAAGAAAACAAAAGATAACAATCTGGGCTCAGATCTGAAGTATGAGATGCTTTAGGTCCGTTTCTTTCCAAGGTATTTCATTTTTAAAGTTCTGCACTTGAAATAGGCAATAAGTAGGAGTCAGGGTAATTAACAGGCATATCCCCAGATCTTAATGCTACAGGGGCACCGTGCTTGACACATTGTAGCTTACACAAAGTCCTTCGCAGGTCAGGCAGCTCTACTTACTTCATCTTGTAGCTCTCTGCCTTCTGGAACATGAGCCCCGAGGGTCAGGGTGAGGGAAGAAGGAAGTGGAAGTGGACTGGATATGACGCACTTCACTGCCCCTCATAGTCCACCAACCAAAACTAGTTCCCTGGCTCCAGCTTATCCACCAAGTGGATTAGGAATTGGCCCCGGAGGTGCCTGGGTGGCTCAGTCAGTTAAGTGTCTGCCTTCGGCTCAGGTCATGATCCCAGGGTCCTGGGATCGGGTCCTGCATCGGGGTCCCTGCTCAGAGGGGAGTCTGCTTCTCCCTCTGCCCCTCCCCCTGCTCATGCTCACTCTCTCTCTCTCTCTCATTCTCTCTCTCAAATAAATAAATGAAATCTTAAAAAAAATAAAAAAGAAAGAAAGGAATTGTCCGGGAGCACGTACAATATCTGGTGAGAATGAACTCACTCTCCCAAAGAACATAAAGAGTAGTTCAAATACATTCCCTAATATAAAATAAAAGTGGCTGAATGAAGGTACTATAAATCCCAGAGATTGGCATACTACCAATGATCTATTTTACCGATTTAAAAAAGCTTTTCGCACATGTTAATTTACCTCGTTTATGGTAAGATCGCACTTGGTGGTAATTATTAGTGTCTTATCTCCTGTCTCCCTCAGGTACTTTTCTACAATGACTTTTAATGTTTAGGAGAAGAAAATGCTCATTTTGTAATAATTTCATGTTATGATCATGACTTTTCTATATACTTTATAAGTGGGTCATTTTAAAATAATTCTGTGGCACATTTCTTTTTAATATATATTTTTTAAAAATTCTTTTTTTTAAGATTTTTATTTATTTATTTGACAGAGAGAGAGAGATAGCAAGAACAGGAAAACAAGCAGGGGGAGTGGGAGAGGGAGAAGCAGGCTTCTTGCCGAGCAGGGAGCCCGATGCGGGGCTCGATCCCAGGACCCTGAGATCATGACCTGAGCCGAAGGCAGATGCTTAACGACTGAGCCACCCAGGCACCCCATTAATATATACTTTTTAAAGATTTATTTATTTATTTTAGAGAGAGAGAAAGAGAGTGCAAGCGGGGGGAGGGGCAGAGGCAGAGGGAGAGAGAATCCTCAAGCAGACTCCCCAGTGAGCACAGAGCTCGACCGGGGCTCTATCCCAAGACCCTGAGATCATGACCTGAGCTGAAATCGAGAGTTGGCTGCTCAACTGACTGAGCCACCAGGCACCCCTATGGCACATTTCTTTTAAAAAGGAAAAGGTCAAGTCCAAAAATTGACTGTAGGAGAATGTTCTTTACAAGGAAAGAAATATATGCATTTTCTCTTTGCCCCCCAAATTATTTATGTCTGTGTAGGTTATTCATCAATCATACATTCAATCAATATTTATTGCCTTCCAACTCTGGGCCAGACATTGTTCTAGATATTCAGTGAATGAGACAGTTCTAGTGCTTGCATTCAACAGGGAATATTAAAATATACTCTTTTTTTTTTTATTTGAGAGAGAGAGTGAGCACAAGTAGGGGGAATGGCAGGGAGAGGGAAAAACAGACTCCCTACTGAGCAGGGAGCCTGATGCAGGACTCGATCCCAGGACTCCAGGATCATGACCTGAGCCAAAGGCAGATGCTCAACCAACTGAGCCACCCAGGTGCCCCATTAAAATATATTTTAACATGATAATAAGTTAGAATTCCTTGGAAGTAAAATTTCAACAGTGTTTAATCTGATACTCTCTTTTTTCCTTGTTTTATTTTTGCAAAATTTTGGAGGATATATATTTTGAAGTCTATGTAATGATTGTGGAATTGAAGTATCCATAGCTCCATGAGACATTGTGGTTTCATCTGGCCAGTAATCCTAGTTGGGTCTTTGGCAATCCTTGAGTGACACTGACAGGAATATAAAAATGTACCTTGTTTTAAAGGGACAATAACAAACATATCTGCTCCCTCAAAGAAGGTAGAAACAATTCTATAATTTGAAATCCGCCTCCTGAGTTTTATCCTCCTTATTTACATAGCTTGCCTGGAAGAACTCCTCTGGAGAGATTGGTCTCTGGCACAAAACCAGATCTGCTTCTCGCACATGCAAATAAATGCAGGAACCTAAGGAATGATGGAGAGCGCTGGACTCAAACAGGAGTTGTTTGTTGGCCAAGTGGCGAACTTCCCTTGTACAGAACCTCCCGAGGGCCCTGTAACAGGGATTCTGTTGATCGGCACGGATTTGTCTTTGCCATGGAATCCGGAAATCTGCCTCCTGGTTTGCCACAATGGAAAGCTTTAAAAAATTGTTTCCTCTGAAAAGGTCAGAATTATTTGGAAGATAATCAGAATTTCCAATTCAGTAGTAAATGTGATTGGAAAAGTCAAAGTCTCAAGTCCTGAGATGGGGAGTAGGGGAAATGTTACCTCAGACCCTCCTGATGTAGAAATACGTATGATTTTTGAGCTCTGACATACACAACATGTATCTGGGTTTGGGGATACCATGGGTCTCCCCTTTCCCTCTTGCTGTGTGAGTGTATGCATACATAGCAGCTTGGGTGTGTGCTGATTAGATCTTAAATTGCAAATAAGAACATATGTTTTTCCTCCATTACTACTCGTTTCTATTAAAAAAAAAAAGGCAAAGAGATTTCTATAGCCTGAATGTAGAACAACTGAGTCAGGAGTTTGAAAAGTACAAAGAAAAAAAATGAAAACCAGAATGATGTTGTTCAACCTTTGAAAACTCCATCCCTGTAATCTTTATTATACTGCGCTAAATGCTTTCCACGTTTTATCACATCTCATCTTTACAACTCTGTGAGGTAAATACTCTCCCCACTTTATAGATGAGGAAGCTAAAGCTCTAAGCCTTAAGTAAAACCATGACTTCAGCTGGAGCTTTCTTTGTCTTTAAATCATACTTTTTTGATAAAAGTAAACATCTCTATCCTGGAGATCCTGATGAAAACTCCCCAAGGAGACTTCTCTGGCTCCACCACCCACCCTTCAACACATCGAGATTCATCCTTCCCTAGAAATGAGACTCTTCCTTTGTATATTCTTCTCCAACCTATACTTTCTGTCATATTGAAAATAACAGTGGCTTTTAAAATTCATTTCCTAAAGATGAGATTATAACACCAAATGTGTTATTTGAGGTTTCACTTGCTCCTCCCCTCCTCCCCAGATTTGGGTTCTCCAGAACCTCAAGGGCACGTGTGTGCCTCCAGCCCTACCAGTCCGCTCCCAGCACCACCACCACCGGCTGCCATCAAGAACCCCAGCCATGCAAGAACTTTGAAATCCAGTTGTCCCATGACACTCCCATGACAAATGACATTCACACTCATGGCACACTTCATGGGAGTAACTCAAGTTACTAGGAATCTGGAGAGGCCTGGTGTTCTTTCAAGATCACATCCATCGAAATACATGTAGGCAAGACTAATGTTATTTTCAGAATAAACTTGACTCCATCTTAATATATCTTCACAAAGTGACATGTTCTCAATTCTGGGTATATTCGTTTAGCTAGTGTTAGTTACAAATGATTTCACACAGAGCTGTGACACCTGAGAATTATTTCTCCATTTCAGTGTGTGAATCCAGTAGCAGTGGTCCTCGAACTGTTGTAGTTGTTCTAGCAGAGCTGTAACTAGACCAAGACATCCTTAAACAGTGTGGTACCTTTTCTCACCTTACTACAAACTAGCTTGCTATGTTTAAGCTCAAAAGTGGGATGGAAGTTAAGGTCCTAAAGTCTGGAGCAAACTCAAGGGTTGAGAAAGCTCAGATGAAGGAACATGTGTTCATCACCTTGGTCCTGTGGATTCCTAGTTTTAGTCTCTGAGGACCAGGAATTTGTATATGGCGACAGCAGGGAGTGGATGGGGAAAGGATCTGCTTTCCTTCTTGCTGTCACTGCCGACCAGACCTCCATTTGTATAGACTCAGAGAAAATTAAAGCTGAAAGGGATCTCAAAAGAATGGAGTAGGCCCAGGAAGAGTTTTCCCCATAAGTACTGGCTTTTAAAGAAACTGCTATATCATCTAACCTTGACATACTGGAGATACAAAGAAAGGTTCAAGGCAGGTAAGCAGACAGGAGAGGAACAGGAAAGGAAACTGGTATTTGTAGAGCGAGCATACGTGTGCTAGACGTAGTTCTAGATACCTCACACATTTAAGATCGTTTAGATTGCAAGTGACAGAAAACCCAACTCAGATGGCTCATGCAAAAAAAAGAGGGGGGGATTTATTGGTATTGTTCCTGAAAAATCTAGGAGTAAAGCTGCAGGATCTTACATACAGACAGTAAAGCTGCCTGGATTGATTGAACCAACACCATAAAGACTTTGTTTCTGTCTGTTTCTTGACTCTACCCTCCCCTGACTTAGATTTATTTATGGTGAACTACCAGGTGGTGCCCAGCATTCAGTGCCAAGCTATAAAAAAAGAACCCATTTTCCAAAAGCTCAACAGTATTCTTGGAAAGTGAACCTCATTGGCCGATTGGCCTGGCTTCTGTACCCACTGCTGAACCAAGCACTGTGGCCGGGGGAATGGATTAACTGATCTGTTCGGCCTAGGCCACCTTTGTTGGGGCTCAAAGTGGGGGAGGTGTAATCCCATAAATCAAAATTTGGGTACTGTTGCCCTCAGAAGAGCCAGGAGCCGCTGAGCAGGTGGTGTTCACCACACGTGATCCTCCTAACTAGCCTGGAGGTCAGTATTTGACTATCTTCTACCATGCCTTCCCTTTAAGGTCCTGGGCTTCTTGAGTCTATTAAGTAGAATACCAGGTAGAAGGCTTTCACCATTTATGAACTGGTTTGAGCCCCTTTATAAGACCCAGAGTCAGTCCAAGAGGAAAAGAAATAGTAAAATGAATTTGTGTAGGCAATGTGTATTTTTTCTTCCTACTCCTGGGACTAGGAGTACTCCCTGCCCATCCTCCACACCCAGCCCTGGGGCCATCCTTCACTCCTATATAAGTCAGCTCTTTCCACTGATCACCTTGTCTGTTAGGAAGTCTTGTTGACTTTGAAGATTTGCCTCAAATTTGCCTTCTCACATCTCCTCTCCACTCTCAGGACTTGGGCATGCCTCTCTAATAGGTAGTGGTCCAGCCCAGCCCCTGTTCCCACCCCCCTGATCACATCTCAAAGCCTCTTGCTTCCAGCACTCACAGGTATGGTGGAAATAGGCAATATATTGTTTATTTTTCAAGTAGCTCGGATTACTGGCGAATGTTATCGTTTACTTTCTCAGCTGGCTGGAGAAGGCAGAACACACTCTTCTGTGAACAATTTTCCATTGTTTACTGGGAGGTTATTTCCTGAATTTGTATACATTTACTTATACCGGAGCTCTGGGGAAACATCTTCTAAAATTGGAAGTACGAACTTGAGGGGAATTCTCATTTTATGTTCAATTCATCGTGTGGGGTTTTACACACTTGTTTATATTTGACTAAACGCCTATCAGTATGGTCATCTTATAGGGGATTGTTTAGACGATGTCTGTGTGTCTTGCTAAACATAAGAAATCCAAACATATGTGGTCTGGGGTAACAAGGATTACAAACATACATATGCGTTGGTTTTTAAAATTTCCCTTCTGCCCTTTATTTAAATAAAGGCAAATGCATGCATCCGTAGATACATAAGCTCCAAGAGACACTCACGGCAAATGCGCACCCACAGGCCTAGAATAAACAAGTCAAAGACCAAAAGAAGAGAAGAAACTGAGAGGTGTGTCAGTCATTTTTAAAGCTAGTATTTCTAACTCCCTGATGGAAAAGTTTCTTCGGGTCCCATATAGAACCAGGTCTGTAATTGTTCAGCTGTGAGCATTCAGGTCTGTCAGATGCGAAATGCACTGTCGCTTTGTCCCGGAGAGCTGACCCCATCCTGTTTGTTCAACAAACAGTAGACCTTGCCCTCCCCCTCCGTGCCCCGTGGGTGCGGACAGACAGCATAACTGTTCCTTCATCCATCTGTTCATCCAGGTATTCAACAAATATGGATTGCTCACCCTGTGCCCCAATCCTGAGGGAGGATCCATAAGTTCAAGTAGCTCTCAGTCTAGAGGGAAGATAGGCAAGTAAACAGACAATTAAAATACAGTGTCATTAATACTCTGATTCCTCCCATGATGCATCATTCTCTGAGATTTAGGCTTCCCGTCAGCGAGGTGTGAGTCACGAGCAATAGCTTGATGGAAGCTCAGGAACTCGAGCCCTCTGAGATGGAGCGAGTCAGCCTCCATGGGTGGGTTTTCCAAATGACACTTGAGGAACATTTCCTGCACACCAGCCTCTGAATTTACCACTTTACGTGGTCTTCATCTGTGCAGGGATCCTGAGCTTGGCACCAGGGTCACCAGAAGGGCAAGACAAAGGCACATCACTGGAAAAGAATATACAAATTGGGTTTATATGTGAAAATACCACATTCACATTTAATTAACTGAACACTAAAGATAAATAAGATACATTGTAACCTAGCAGGTTAGCAAAACTCACTCTGTCGGTAAGAGTATGGAGAGGCCAGAACTCTCCTCTGCTCCTGGGGAGACTGTCCTTTTGGAGGACCCTTTAGCTAGATCTGAAATAATTTTAAATGTGCTTACTCTTTGACTCAGCAATCCTATTTCTAGCAATTTCTCCTAGAGATAGTCTCACGTAAGTGCAACTAAGGTACATGAATAAATGTGCTCATTACGGCATTTCATTGCTTGTCACAGAAACTGGAGAAAAAGGAAAAGAAATATCCAGCTAAGGATGACCAATAATAAACGGTGGTAATTCCATGCTATTAAATTAAGTAGATCCATGTGAACTGGTAAAAAGCCATCCAAGATATGTTAAATGAACAAAAGCAAGTTCAAGAACAATAGATGTAGTAGGAGTGTATTTCCATTTTGAGGAGGGGAGTAGATACGCAGACTCGTGTAGAAAATTCTGGAAGGATACACAGGAAACTATTGACAGCCATTACCCTGGGGAGTAGGACTGCTAGGGCTAAGGTAGAAGCAATACTTTTATTTATTTTTCACTTTATACCTTTTCACAGTGTTTGAGTACCCTTTTTGTTTTTTACATTTTTTTTTAATTTAAATAAAAGTAGTTTTAAACGACCAAAAATAATTTCCTACTATTTTTTCTTTAAAGGATCACACTGGGCGTAATCCTATTAGGGACTTTAAGAAGTTTTATTTAATTTTGTTTAAAACAGGCATTTCAGAAATATGTTTGACCAAAGAATTTCATTGTTGTTGCTTTGCCTAATAACTATGAATGTGTCACATGAGTCATCTGGAGGCAACACTGACCTAAGGAATCACAGGGGCATTATGACCGGCCTAAAGTCACACAGCCAGGCAGTGGGAGACAGAATTTCTGAGTCAAGATCCAAAGTTCAATCGATGTCCTTCAGAAACTGTGCCATTAGGATGGAGGAGGGGATCTGATTCATTCATACTAAATAAAATTTATCTTGTTCCTTAGGTGGGGACATAGCACTTCAGAATTTTCTGTAAGTCTTAGATGCTAGATGATAGTTTCCTAGGAAGAGTGAGGTACTACCTTCAATAGGCACGGGCGGGGGGGATCCACTATTGTACTTGAGTTATACTTCCTGCCATTTATGTCTCCGAAATGAGGCTGTTCATTCAGACCTCTTCAGTGTTTTTCCTTGGATATTTACAGCAATCGCTATTATCCATTAATCCAGTCCCCTATTGCAGGGAAAGAGAAAGGAAGAAAATAAAACCACTATTTCTCTTCAAAACTGATAGGATAAAAATGAAGTAAGTAGAGGGAGGACTGTGAGTAAATCCATCTTCCCTGCGTGCCTGGCCCACTGTCATTTCAGCCATCTCTACTTCCGGAACCTTCCTCCTCAGTTACAACCAGAAAACCATGTCAATTGAATATAAATACTTACTACACAATCACAGTTGCAGTTACAGCTGGAGATCGTGAAGGTGCCCACCGGTCGGGGTCCCGGGTAGGAGGTGATGAAATGGCGTGTGACATGGGAAGGGCGCTCAGAAGAATTTGGGACTCTGTCACTACCCATAAGAAACAGGTTGGGCTTATTAAAGAGCAAACGAAACCTGCAGGTGGTCCCTTGGGATAGCGACGCCTCGTTCCTGAATCTGGGCCCGAGGTAAACACACCGAGCAGCAAACCCGCCGTCAAGGAGCTGGTTTGGGTTGGCTCTGCCAGGAAGGTTTGGAAGGGAAGAAGACCTCAGAAGGGTGCATCTTCTCATCTCAGCCTCCCTTCCCCTCCCCACCCCACGGCATCCATTCCTCTCCCTGCTAGTCTTTCCTCATCTGGGTGAGCTGAAGCTGGATTGCTTTGCTGGACGTGGGGATGTGCTGAATAAAAAGGAAAAGGCCACCTTGTAATCAGAGCATTTATGGCTACGAGGCAAGGGTTGTTGAGCCAGTTCTGCTTGGAGTGGGGAGAGGGACACTTGCCACTGCTTCTTGTCTAGTCCCCTGTTCGTCACGTGCATCCATCTGTCTGCTGAACTTCACAGCCTCGCACCGTCAACACCACGCCAGTTAGCAGGTAACCGTTCGCTAGTTGGTCAGCCTGTGTGTCACGCCCCTACCTGTCTGTGTCATCCCTGGAAGCCGTCCGGGCGCTTCTGTCCTGCAGCACCAGACACCACCCTAGACACCCACACGCACATTGTCTGCATCGCGAACTAAAGAAAGGTTTTCCCCGGTTCTTCGATGCCCTCGGCCTGCAGCTGCTGGTGGGCACCACTCCTTACTTCCCTGTGGGAGGTGGGGCCTAGAGCTGGCCTGACACTCTGTCCTTTGATGACGCAACCTCTGTCCCTTGATAGATCCTGCCAAAAAGGGGAAGTTTATCAGATAGAAAAGGTCTCTGAGATCTTTGTATGTGAAGAAAGGTGTCCCCGGAATTTGAGCTTGCCCATGACTGAAGAACGGTTACATAGGTAGGAAAGCAGAAATGGTCACAAATTTGGATCAGAAGTGGGAGGGGAATATTCTAAGGTATTTTTTCTATATATCCGATTTCTAGCACGATACAAGAAATGCATCTTTCTCCATTGTTTTAAGTTTGTTGTCCACTAACTACTTAATCTGTTTTAGGATTTCTTTCCAGAGAAATCTATTTTAATTCATTGACTATTATTATCCATCAGTATCAGGCATTTTTAATTGCTGTGACTTTAGAGGGTATTTAAATATATGGCAAAACAAGTCTTCACTCATTGATTTCTCAAAAGAAAATGAAAATGTTCTCATTGCTTTATTTTTCCCTTTAGGGTCATTTTTTTAAATTCCAAAAAACTCTTGTGGAATTAATAAGATTTTTTTTCTTGCTAATTATTGCTGGTAAATAGGCAAATCGATTTAATATCAAGATCTTTAAATTTATTTGAAGTTTCATGTTGGGTCACTATGGTTTTCAGTTATATGATTTTCTTTCTTTCTAGTATTATAAATTTTATTTCTGTTTTTTATCTTAATGCACTGACCAGAGCAGTGTTATATACCACCAGTCTTTCTAAGCATCCTTGGTTTATGCTGATTTTACTCTTGACAAAATCTATATTATTTCACTGTAAAGTATGATACAAATCATCAGCTTAAGAAAGATATTCTATTTTGAGAAAGTAATTTTTCTCATGTTGTAACATTTTCCCAATGAATTGATAGTAAATGTTAATGAATGCCCTTTAAATATATATTGAGATTATCATGTTTTTCTTAATTATGCCTACTAATATGAAAAATGTACCTATTAATATTAATAGAAAAATAGCTTGCAGTTTTGTGTATATATTTATATGTGTAAATGTGATGTGTATGTCTATAATAAATATTGTACTAGCTTGACAAGTTCAAACAAACCACAAGTAAAGCAACCAGACCTTGAAGTCATTTTTAAAAATTAATTTATTGGCTGTGCTTTCAATTTCTTTTATATATTTTGCTTTATACTGATTTCCTTTATGTTGAGATAATTTTGATAATTTTTGTTTTCCAAGAAAAATCACTCTGTTTCTTCAAGACTTAAAAGTTTATCAGCATGGGGGGGGCGCCTGGGTGGCTCAGTGGGTTAAGCGTCCAACTCTTGATTTCAGCCCAGGTCATGACCTCAGGGTCATGAGATAGAGCCCTGGGTCAGGCTCCGCACCTGCTTGAGATTCTCTCTCTCTCCTTCTCTCTGCCCCTCCCCCTGCTGGTGCTTGCTCTCTCACGCTCTCTATCTAAAAAAATAAAATAAAATAAAGAATTTCTCTGTATCTGATCTATCCTATCTGGCAGAATAAGGCAGTGGGGATGCTTGTCTGTCCTTGAGTGGGGTGGAAAACAAAAAAAAGAAATGAAATATCTCCCCTGAGATGCCAAACCACATATCCACCCTCAGGCAGATTGGATGCCAGAATTCATTCTGCCAGTATATTCCAGAAATCTAGTTAAAGTAGTCATGGGCAGTATTGCCTCCAAGGCATCTGGCAGAAGCGAAAGTAAATCTCCAAAGGAACACTCTTTAAGCTTAGGCCTCGGAGAATTTCTCAGATGAAGTTGCTAGAACTTTAGGCTCACAATAAGGAAAAAAAAGAAATCACAAAACACACAAGGAAAACACCATCATGAGTGTGTGGCAATAGCCATCCTTAACAACATAAAGGGGAATCAGACTCATAAAGACTACAGATTTGGGAATGATCAAACACACAGTATAATACATTGACTATGTTTAGAGAAATAAAAGAGAAGGAAACAATCCAAATGGATCATGCAGATCTGAAAAACAGAACTTTTACAGATGAAGAATAAAATAATTTAAATTTGAAATTCAAGGGACAAATTGAACATCAGAATAAACACAGATGAAGGGAGAACAGTAAATTGAAAGATAAATCAGAAGAAATCACATAGAATCTAGCATGGAAAGATAGAAATGGAAAATATTAAAAAGAGACCAAGACACATGAAGATAGAATCAAGAGCATCTGCTGTGTCTTTAATCTGAGTTCCACGAAGACAGAATAGAAAGAACAGGGAGAACTGTTTCCAAAATTCATGACAAAAATGAGTCTCCAGATTGAGAAAACTCAAGGAAGTCAAAAAAGGGAAGCAAAAAGAAACTCACACCTCAAGATATCCAAGTAAAACTGCAGAACCCCAAAGGCAAAGAGAAAACAATAGAAACATCCAGATATAAAAGGAAAATTCCCCGCAGAGGACCTGCAACCCAATGGGGTTGACTTCTTAACAGCATCAGTAAAAGCTAACCTATATGAAGAGTATCTTTAAAGTGCTGAGAGCAAATATTTTCAATGTAGTATTAAATGCCAAGGAAAACTATCTTTCGCAAATGACAGTGAAATAAAGACATTTTTAGAAAAACAAAAGCCTTCAACAGAACCTCATTAAGGAACTTCAACATGAGATACTTTGGGAAAAGGAAAATAACCTTGGAGACAAGCTGTGAGATCCATGAAGGAAGCTGTGGATAGATAAATACAAACAAACATTGAGTGTATTAAAGCTGAATACGTGAAACCTGGACCAAAAAAAAAAAAAAAAAAAAACATAAAATGTTGGTAAACATAAAACTCATGGTTTAAATAATGAATTAAAGTATTCAAAGGTTCTTATATTATTCTAGAGAAAGATAAACATACTAACTTTTGACTTTAATTTGGATGCTTAAGTCTATGGGTAATCCCTAAAAACAGAAACCAAGCATATAGTGTCCAAACTAGTAAAGAGGAAAAATGAAATAAGGGGTAAAAGTGGTTTAAACAAAAAGAAGGCACTTTTTTTTTTTTAATTTTAAAAAGAAACAAAGAAATGTTGGAAAAGTGGAACAAATAAAAAACAGAAAATAAACTTCAAGGCATTTCTAAATGTATGTAAAGATGTTCACAGCATATTGTTAAAAGGTATCAGGAAATAGAAACTGGTATAAACTTCAGTATAAAGTAAACATTGTCAGGACTTAAAGGAGAAATTGGAAAATTTTACCATATTCAGGACAGATTTTTAATATACCTCTTTCAGTAATCGATCAAGCAGACAATTCATAAGAATTTAGCTGATTAGAACCACACAGTCGATAAGATTGTCCTAATGGACTTATTAAAATTTAATTCAACAACTAAATGTAATTCTACTCAAGCACACAGGTAACACTTATGAAAACTGACTATGTATGAAGCCATTCCAGAGATCTTAGAGTATCATACAGATCCCATTCTTTTGACCAACACAATTGAGTTAGCATTTGTTTTAAAAATGTATTTTATTGGGGCGCCTGGGTGGCTCAGTCTGTTAAGCGTCTGACTTGATTTTAGCTAAGGTCATGATCTCAGGGTCGTGGGATCGAGCATCAGTCTCTGCGCTGGATGTGGATCTTGGCTGAGACTCTCTCTCCTTCTGCCCCTCCCTGCCACACATGCTTTCTCTCTCTCTCTAAATAAATAAAATCTTTAAACAAATGTATTTTATTATAAGTAGCATCGTGTCTTTAAGCATTTTTTAAAAATTTTATTTATTTATTTGTCAGAGAGAGAGAGACAGAGAGCAAGCACAAGCAGGGGGAGAGGCAGAGGGAGAAGCAGGCTCCCCGCTGAGCAGGGAGCCCAATGCAGGGCTCGATCCCAGGACCCTGAGATCATGACCTGAGCCAAAGGCAGACGCTTAACTGACTGAGCCACCCAAGCATCCCCTTTAAGCATGTTTTAACCTGTTAGTGGTTATTTTTATGGCTGATATGACCATGGATCTGAGGCAGCTAATGTCCTTAATTTCAAGACAAATTTCAGTTTCTGTTTGGAGGACAAGGGACAGTTTTGTAAGTATTTCACTCGAGAGCCTTCTTGAGCTCAGTATTCTATCAGCCATAGAAGGAAATTCTGCCCCACCTCTGACACTGGGGCTCCTGCTGTTGTTACCAACTCTTAGCGCCTTGACCCCACTCAAAGCTGTACACTAATGGCTATTATAACAAATAAAATAAAATAAAATAACAAGTGTTGATGAGAATGCAGAGAAATTAGACCCTTTGTACCTTGCTGGTGGGAACAGGGAAATGGTGCAGTCACTGTGGGAAATTGATACGGTGATTCCTCAAACATTTAAACATAGCATTACCATATGGTCCAGCCATTCCACGTCTGGGCATACACCCAAAAGAAGTGAAAGCAGGGCCTCAAATAGATATGGGTGCACCATGTTCATAGCAGTATTATTCACAAGAGCCAGAAGATGGAAGCCTGCATAAATGGATGGACAGATGAATGCATACACAAAACGTGGTCCATCCACACACTGGAGTATTATGCGGTCTTAAAGAGGAAGGGGGTTCAGACACCTGCTACAACATGGATGAGCCTTAAAGACATCATGCTAAATGAAATAAGCCAGTCATAAAAGGACAAATATCATATTATTCCATTTCTACAAGGCACCTAAAGTAGTGAGAATCAGAGAGAGAAATAGAGTGATGGTTGACAGGGGCTGGGGGGGAACGGGGATGGAGGGGGTCAGTATTTCGTGGGTACAGAGTCTATGTGGACAGTTTAAAAAGCTCTGGATACAGATGGCAATGATGGTTACAGGACAATGTGGGTGTACTTAATGCGAGACTACTGTATACTTAAAACAGGTTAAAATGGTAAATTTTAGATTATGTCTGTTTTACTACAATAATTAAAAAAACATGTAAAAACTGCTGTGCCTATATCCAGGAATAGTCTGCCACTGTTCCTGGGGTGTTGATATAATAATCAATCTTAATGTTTTGAGAGAAGCCAACTCTGTTATCCCTTTCCAGAGCTGCTCTTGCTATGGCGTAGAGGCCAAAGGGAGAATATTATCTGGGGATGCGTTACATTTGTGTAGCACTTCATGTTTGAAGAAAGATTTTTATGTCTCCTCACCCATTTAATCCTTGTGACAGCCTTATAAGGGAAGTAGTACTGGTCCCTTTTAAGTGATGTATGAAGGGGAGGCCTGAGAGATGAAGTTGTCCAGGACCACTGGGCTGTTAGGATGCCCAGGTTCAAGTACTTACCTTCCGACTAAAGCCCCTGATCTCCCAGTGTACAGAAATAGTTGTTGACTTACCGTGAACTTACATTTGATATGCCAAAAGCAAAGTGCTGGACTTGTTACACTGAATAAAGAAGAGAAGAAGAAAGATAACATTATTACTACCTTCCCAGTGACCAAAGAATGCTGATTATACTGACTCGACGCTCTGAATCCCGTTAACATATTTGTGGCTCTTTACCGTGCTCTATTTCCAAACCTGAGTCACGTTTAAAGTCTGGTTGGCTGTTTGTATTTTTGGACGTTAGCTTCTAAAAATACCCTTTAATTTGGTGGGGAGGGGCAGAGGGAGCTTTCCCTTAAAACTCATGGTTTCGGGTTGCAGCAATTCAAATTTTAATCTAAATTCTGGAAAAATTTTTTTTAATTCTTTATTGTTATGTTAATCCCCATACATTACATCATTAGTTTTAGATGTAGTGTTCCACGATTCATTGTTTGTGCATAACACCCAGTGCTCCATGCAGAACGTGCCCTCTTTAATACCCATCACCAGGCTAACCCCTCCCCCCACCCCCCTCCCCTCTAGAACCTTCAGTTTATTTCTCAGAGTCCATCGTCTCTCATGGTTCCTCTCCCCCTCCAATTTCCCCCCTTTCATTCTTCCCCTCCTGCTATCTTCTTCTTTTTTTTTTTCTTAACATATATTGCATTATTTGTTTCAGAGGTACAGATCTGTGCTATGGTGAGTGCTGTGGAAAATTTTTGTCTGATTCCAATAAAAACAAGCAGCCAGGTTGTTCTCTCATTGTCATGCAAGAACGGTTTCATTTTGGGTCTTAAATTTCCTTTTTTCACTGTTCTTCTCGGAGTGGATGGCTAACGTAAGTGGGAGAGAGCTGGCGAGGCACCATCACTGCCCTCAGTAATGTTACGACCCCCCCCCCCCCCCCCCGCCAAGCAAATGGCTGGGTCAGTGCAACCTTCAGATTCTCAGCACGTGGCGAGCATTCACTTTCCTTGGAAGCCTGCCATCGATAAGCCAGCTCAGAACCCAACTCTGCTTCAGAAGGTCAACCCAGTAAGCTTTCTCTGTCTTTGGGAAGATTTGGTACCTAACAGAAGGGGGGTGGGGTTGAAACCCCCTTGTTGGGAGCAAGCCTCCCTTAATCTATTACCTGGGAACCGAAAGAACACTCCCTGGGACAAGATGGGCGACAAGATTTTTTTTTTTTTAAGATTTTATTTTGAAGTAATCTCTATACCCCATGTGGGGCTCGAACTTACAGCCCCCGACGTCGAGAGTCACACGCTCTACGGACTGAGCCAACCACCAGGTGCTCCATGGGTGACAAGATTTGAGGGTTTGAACTCTGGGGTCCTCCCCTGTGCAAGGTACCTCTAAAGTCTACCCTGGGGGGTTAAACACTGAATGTTCAGAGGGGGCCCCTCTGTGTCCTCTTTCAAGCTCCTGTGGGGTGGAAACAGAGGACCATCTCCTTACACTGTATTTACTGCACAGATTCCGAAGTCAGCTCTCCCACCTCGTGCATATGAAAATATTTGGAAGCACTCACTTGACTTTGAAATGCTCACAGCATTTTGGGACTCCCCCTTCCCTTGCGTTTTGCTGTAAAATTCACAATCCAGGATTCTCTGGGCAGAGAGCGGTGGGGAAAAAATGAAGTACTTAAAAAAAAAAAAAAATACCTTACACCTGTCATGTGGGCAACACCATAGGACCTTTTCTTTTGTCTATATCCGGTGTATTGCTTCTGTTCTCATAGCTCACATTGATGCAGCCCCTGCTCGATGCCAGAAATTGTGCCAAGCTCTTCACGGGCGTTAGTTTCTATAATCCCCACCGCAGACCTGTGGGATAAGTACTAAGATTCTGATGTTACAGAAAACGAATCAAAACAAAAACCCCAAAATGGAAAGAGGGCAAGTGGGCATATAGCAAGTAAGTGGCTTAACGTTGTGCCACGGGGTTTTTTTAGTGTGTAAAACTGTTCAAACAAACCTGCCCCAAATAGAACATTGTCTTACCCTTGACAGTGCGAAATTAGAATTTCCAGAATCAGGCTTGCCGATCCCTGTCAGGACCTTATATACTTCAATATTCTCTTCTTTCAATAAGGTGGGGGAAAGCACCAACTGTCTTATTATGTCATGCATTTTATTTTTTTTTAAGATTTTATTTATTTATTTATTAGAGAGAGATCATGAGCAGGGGGGAGGGGTAGAGGGAGAAGCCGACTCCCCGCTGAGCAGGGAGCCCAATGAGGGGCTCGATCCCAGGACCCTGGGATCATGACCTGAGCCAAAGGCAGACACTTAACCGACTGAGTCACCCAGGTGCCCCTATTTCATGCGTTTTAGATCTATGATTGTTTCCCCTCAACTTTCCCTTCTACATGATTTGAAATTGTAATAACAGGCAAACTCTTAACACTCCTGCCAACACTGTGTTTTGTAATGCCTCGGTCACTTTGCTTTCAACTTAAAACATCATCCGATTTTCCGTATTCCATGAAAGAGTGAAAGGTACAAAGCCGACGTGCATTATTTGAAATTGTGAAAATATAGCAAAAAAAACAAAAACAAAAAACCTCAATGGCAAACAAAAATGGAAAGTAGTTCCATGTGATGAATGAGGGAGGTTTTACTCTTAATGCCGCTTCAAAGATAAAGAATATGAAGTCAAACCCATTTTTAGAGAGAAGCTTGATTTTTTTTTTTTTTGAACACGGTAAAGATATTTTATTCTGGCATTAATATAATTTCAACAAAATATTTTGAAATTTGTTTAACAGAAAGTAAGTAAGTGTTTACTGAACATCTACTTTGTTCTCAGAATTTAAGGAGAGTATAAGCTATATATAAGAAACAGCTCCTGCCCTGGAGAACTTATAATTTAGTGGGTGGGAGAAGACGAACACACCAATCAATTGGATTTTACCCAAGGCAGAAATTACTGGGTGTTCTTCTTCTCCTTCCTTCTGGTTCTTCGGCAAGATCTAAAGATTTGTTCTCTAAAATACATCGTGACTCTGTCCTCCTCTTCAGAGAAGCTTGATTTTGAATTTCAGAGTTAGCCTAATTTGGTGGTGCAAGATTAGAGTCCGTTTTCCCTCTATTTATTGTCTGGTTATTGTGATTCATTTTTTTTTTTTTAAGATTTTATTTATTTATTTGACAGAGAGAGACACAGCGAGAGAGAGAGCACAAGCAGGGGGAGTGGGAGAGGGAGAAGCAGGCTTCCTGCTGAGCAAGGAGCCCGATGTGGGGCTCGATCCCAGGACCCTGGGATCATGACCTGAGCTGAAGGCAGACACTTAACGACTGAGCCACCCAGGCGCCCCGATTGTGATTCATTCTTAAACCTGGCTTGAAATGTTGACAGATGCTTCACTCTAACCTGCTTCAAGATGTGTCCTTGTGTTCCTCTTAACACTAGAGTCATCCGAAATCGGGCCTTCCCTTGTGGTTCACACCACTGTCCCGTTTGGAGTCACCCACTTGGAGCACAGCACCGAGGATGTGCAGGAGCTAATCTTCCAGCATCTGGAAGGCATCTTGCCAGGCCTGCCTCGACCAGTTGCGACCAAATGCCAGAAATGGAGACATTCTCAGGTAAGCAGAGAATCCGCGGGTGAGGACACAATTTTCTTCATCAGAATTGACTGAGTCAGCAGAACGGACTCCTTTTTCTCATCTCTTCCACTCTGTAGTTCAAGAAACAAACGATGTGATCTCTGGAGCAAATATTTGTTTGCCTCATGTGTAACCGTAAACTTCTACAGGTCTTATTAGCCCGTTATTTCTCGATGAGAGCTGCGTACAATTTTCCCCAAAATCTAGCATCTCGAGACTTACACACCCAAAAGCTGGGGTTTCCTATGCAGGCAAGGCCGGTTATATATCATAATACAGCTGTTTCTCTGGGGTTTTTCTAAATCAGGACTGTGGTTATATAGAAACCACTTTAACCTCCCCAATTTTTTGCAATATGTCAAATTAACCTTGTAAGTGTATTTTGCTACCACAATTTTCATTTTTATTAAGTTCCCACTTTGGTTTTGACTGCCGCCAGCAAAGCTCCTTGGGGGACAAAGGTGAATACCTGTATAATTCAGCTACTTGAGTTGTTTTTCTGGGTTAGATAAACCTGCTGATCGCTCGGCTAGCTCAGACTTCAGGCTCCTTGCACTAAGTAAATGTTGACTTTTCTGAAAATCTCTGCATATTCCAACAGAAGTTTGCGAGTATTTGTAGAAAAAGTCTTTTGATCTGTAAACTCAGTTGTAAAGCCGTTTGGGGACAGTTGCAGCAAAGGGCAGAAGAGAAAAGCAGCAGTGACTATTTTCCCCCAAGATCTCCAAGCCCGTGGATTAACCGATTTATCAGCGCTGCTGGTTACCCAACTTGGGAAACCTTTAGGAAAAAATGGTATTGTGAGAAATTGCAGCAGATTTTGTATATTTTACATGCAGGGCTTTCCAAAAATCAGAGGAAATGGTAAATTACTTTCTAAAATACTGCAGCATGCCTGTGTGTTTACCCGTGTCTTCTCAAGTTCAATTATACAGGGAACTTTGGGGAAAATATTTACTTAAACGTATCATGGTCACTTTAGAAGACTTTACTTTTTCCTTTTAAAAGCATAGAAAAAAATCTCAATAGCTAATGTCTTTATGTGCTACTAACTCAATTTTAGGTTGGTTTGAAAAAGAAGACAGGGAGATCATCTTGTTACTGTAATTTGAAGCTAGATGTATTACACGGCAAGTCCTTTTGCAATTTATAAATATTCCTTTAAAAGGAACAATAGTTTGTGAGTTTCTTCTTGTGACTTCCGCAAAATAATTTAATAAGCTGGAAAGATGGGTTAAAATCAACTTAATTCTTCAAACTTAAAATGTGTTAATAGAAATAGATTTGCCCCAACCACAAAATGACCTATTCAAAGTTTGTGCAATATCACAAAATTTAATAAAAAATATTTGAATACAAAGTACATCCAAACCCTAGCCATGATTTTTATTACAATTTGGATGTTCTCTTTTGAAATTAACCCAGTGCATTTACAGCTCTGTTGTCACAAAATCTACATTGGCTGCAAAGTCTAAAAGGGAGTAAGTTGTTTCATTAAAACTTAGAAGTTTGCATTTTCCAGCATCCATACCCTTCTCATAGTACCTTGAGCAACACCCTACAGAACATAACATCATCATTTATGGCAGAGATCTTGCCTACATCGTGAGATAGATGACGGTGATGATACATAGATGATAGGTAGATAGATAGATAGATGATAAGATGGATGGATGGATAGATGATAGATGGATAGATGGATGGATAGATAGATAGATAGATGATAGATGGATGGATGGATGGATAGATGATAGATAGATGGATAGATGGATGGATAGATAGATATATAGATAGATAGATAATCTCCCATATCACCTCAGAAAAAGGAATAAGGAATGACAGATCCAGAGACATAATAGGATTTAACTAGTTTTTGGTTATTATTCCCAAGAGAACATTTTGCCAGTGCTTTTCAAAGGTCCATTGTAACCTTTGAAATTTGACATAAATAAATGTGTGCACCCCTCTTCCCTTGCCATCCCGGAGCACATGCTCTACCTTCAATAAGCTCATTGATGCACGTGTATGAATATGGTCTACTATGTGCATAGACTGAAGGGAAGGATTGTGTAGGAACAGGAACAGAAAAGAAAGAGGAACCTCCCATTGGTTTTGAATTTCCATTCATTTCTGAGCAGAGGTGCAGTCCCCATACTGGGGAAATCCCACCCATGTCTTCTAGTCTAGGTCCCACCCTATGTTCCTTTTCTTTTCCTCCTCCCCCTCTCCTGTTCCACCCCAAATGTCTCCTATTCTTCACACTCCTCCCTCTTTCTGACAAATGATAGAGCCCTTCAAACCCTCATTTTGTGAAATCCTCGGGAGACCACAGAACTGGCGTCCTGCACCCCAGGCAGCAATGGGTGGTGTGGATTCCCCATCCTAGACCCCTTTGTCTCCATTCATTTGATTTTTTTCCCTTTTTTCTCTTCTTTTGCGATCCCTGCCCTGTCAAGGGTAGAGGAGAAGGGGGTGGGGATCAGGAATCATGAGCACCCATAGTGTGCAAGCCAGGAGCTGGGCCATTCAAATATGTGCTCTCATTTAACATTGAAAGTAGTCTGATGAGGTTGCTAGTTTTAACCCCCTCTAGCGATGAGAAAACCAAAGCCTCAAAGCCATGAAAGAAATTCCTGAAGATCCCTTGGCTCGTAAGGACAAAACCAGTCTTCCCACCTGCCTGTCCTTCCCTGCCTGTCACTGACCCGCTGTGTCATGAGGCTGCTACAACAAGCCACCACCGGCTTAGGAGCGTAAAACAACATAAATTTACTATCTTACAGCTCTGGAGATCAGCAGTCCAGGACGGGTTTCATGGACTAACATCGAAGTGTGGGCAGGCTGTATTTCTTTCTGTAGTCTCTAGGAGAGGAACCATTTTCTTGCCTTTTACAATTGTTAGAAGTTGCCCACATTCCTTGGCTCCGGGCCCTTCCTCCACCTTCAGAGTCAGCAACAGTTAGTCACATCCTCATCGTGTGTCCCTCTGGCTGTTGTGTCTGCCCCTACTCTTCCTTTGAGGACCTTGTGATTACTTTGGGCCTGCCTGGATGTTCCAGGAAAATTTCCCCATCTTGGGCTCAAGTGATCAGCGACGTTTATTCCAGCTGCAACCTTCATTCTCCCTCGGCATGCGACATCACATTCGCAGGTGCTGGGGATTGGGATGTGGGCACCTTTGGACAGGGTTGGGGGGAGTGCGATTTCCGCCTACCACACCCTTTTCTCTCCAGACTTCCTTGGTAGATGCCTTTATGAGGCAGTACCTCCTGCTGTCCTCATCAAAGCTCCAGGGAGAGCAACCCCCTTCCAGGCTCCAGCCCCTCTAAGGAAGTGGCTGCTATGGGAAAGGGGTAAGGGCATATTGGGGGGGGGCATTCTAGTTTCCCCACTACTGCTCTCCCACATCCTGGGCTGCCTCTAAAGTTACAGACCCACAGTGACGGGAAAGGGTGCACGATGTCTGTTCATTACTCATTTAGCTACTCATTGACTCAATAAGCATTTAACAAATGCCCGCGGCATGCCTGGGACCCGGGTCCCCGAACCCCAGGGACTAAGATTTGCTGACGGCCTTCTTCAAAGACACTGGGCTGAATTTTTGGTCTTGAGTAAGATCACGGTGCATTCTTGTGGGCGCTGCTCTGCCGGGAAGAAAGAGGCGGACGAAGGAGGAAGGTGTGTGTCAAAGACTTGGGAGCTGCTCTGTGCCTCCCATTCGGGTTTGCATAAAACACCTGAGGAGGTGGTTTGAACAAACTTAGCAAAGCAATGGCAGGTTTTCAGGGTTCTCAGTCCTCCCTTTGGCACTCTTTGCCCTCCAGAATTTAAATGTTTATCCAGCTCATACAGCTGGATGTCTAAGCTGTGATGCGTTGCATGAAGGCTTCTGAGACCAGCATGATGCATTAATGCCTTCAGTAGGAGAGTAATTGCTGCAAATGCCTTCCCGTGTACCTCGACGGGACAGGTGAGCAGTCCGATGACCCTAATACTCTCACTGCTGTGTACTGTGCTTTTTTCCCTTGTTTCAGGGCTTCTTGCGATGCCTTGCTCCAACTATCGTAAATGTCTGGATTTGCTTGTGAGTTGAACTCTGATTTCCCCCCACCTTTCTTGAGTCCCCGAAAATGCCAGTGGTTCTTTCCCCTGATTTATTTAGCACACTCATGGAGTACTGTCTTTAAAACAAAAACAAACCAACAAAGAAAAAAACCACTGAATGTATTTTCAAATACCAAGGAAATCAGGAGAGGAATTTAAGGGGAGGGAAGGAAGATGTTGGTACCTCTGGCAAAATAAATGGATCCAGACTAACCTCTTAAGCTTTTGCAGTACAATTAGAAATCAGGTATCTTCTGTAGTTACATTTTTTTTTTTAACTTAGTCTTTTGCCCTGAGAGGATGCCTTTTCTCTCCCCAGTGGCAGTCTGTTCATTTTTTTAAGATGAATCATGAACTCTTTAAGAATCTAAATAAAAGCAGGGGTGCCTGGGTGGTGCAGATAGTTAAGCATTGGACTCTTGATTTCTGCTCAGGTCATGATCTCAGGATCGTGAGGTGGAGCCCCAAGTTGGGCTCCACACTCAGCCAGGAGTCTGCTTGAGATTCTCTCTGCCCCTCCCCCCCAGATCTCACACACTCTCTCTCAAATAAATAAATCTTTTAAAAAAAAGAATCTGATAAAGACTCTGAGCATGAAGGTTCTCATCATTTCAAAATATATATGTACACATGGCCACAAAAATTGCATACAATTATGAGGATTTATAAACAACCTAAAGTCCTCCCATGAGTCCCACGTTAAGAGTACCTGCTATAAAGTTTATTCTACTATATCCTGCATAAATCAAGAGCTCTTCTCGGCCCAGTCTTGTGTTGCAGTCAAAGAAACACAATTCCACAACCAAAAGAAATTTAAAATACAGGCATACCTTATTTTATTGCACTTGGCTTTATTGCATGTCATAGATACTGTGTTTTTTTAACAAATTTAGGATTTCTGGCAACCCTGGGTTGAGCAAATCTATGGGCGCCATTTTTTTTCCAACAGAATGAGCTCACTTCATGTCTCTGTGTCACATTCTGATAATTCTCACAATATTTCAAGCTTTTTCCTTATTATTGTATTTATGATGGTGATCTATGCTCAGTGATTATGACTCTCTGAAAGCTCAGATGATGGTGAGCATTTTGTAGCAATAAAATATTTTTAAATTAAGGTATGTATGTTTTTGAAGACATAATGCTATCGTACACTTAAATGACTGCAGTACAGTGTAAACGTAAATTTTACATGCATGGGAAACCAAAAGAATTCATTTGACTCGCTTTATTGCAATACTTGCTTTACTGTGGTGGTCTGGAACCAAACTCATGATATCTCCAAGGTGGGCCTGTAACTCCAATCTTTACAAATACCTTTTATGAAACTTTAAAGAATATCCAACATTTGTCATCCTTGCCAGCACTTTTGGAAGTCTCTCTTCTCATTCTCTGTATCTCCCGCTTCTGGAAGCTCCCCCACACCTTCCCTGTGCACCTTTACCTCTTAATTCCCCACCGAAGTTTCCCTGACCAGCAGCCCTGTGGGCTCATCTCTTCCTGTTTGTCCTCCCTTCAACCTCAAGTTCACATTCTTCACTTTAACTCTAACCTTTTTTTTTTTTCTTAAACAAGTAACTCTTCACCCTTTTTAGTGCAAATTTCCCATTTTGGCTTCCTCATTACCTCAGTTGGCATAGTCCTTGCCAGGAGTAGAAAGAATAAAAGAGAAAAGAAGGAATGTACAACAGCTTATGGCCAGAGTTTTCCTTAGCTGTTTGTGCTTGGTGGGGGGAGAAAGTGCACACACCAAAGAGCCTGAGGCCACCTAGTACTTACATTCTTGCCCCGTGAGATTAATTTTGGATGTGTGATGGTGTCTAGGTCATCCCTGGAAGGTCAAGTAGCAATTCATATTCTCATTTTTTTCTTTTTCTTTCTTACCCATTTCCTGGTGTATCGCCCTCGTTATCTTGTTTTGCTTGGGTTGGAACTAGAAGGCAGTGACTGCTTGCACGAAAATACCAAAATTATAAACCCCAAGGATTGTCCTCTTCAAAATAGTCACCTTGATAAGCTACACCCTTATTTCCACAAGATGGGGCACGTCTTTCAGAGCCTGGCATGCATTCTTTGGCCTATCGTTGGTTGGATCAGGTCTTTAGAATTTGAGCTTGAATTCAATGTTTTAGGAACAAAGCCATTTGGACTTAAATCTTTTTAATAAAATGGATGGTCAATTTTGACACTTTTCTTAAACGTTACAGATTCAAACATACGGCCTCCCAGGATAAGTACTCTGAAAAAAAATAACCATTGTGTTTATCAGTTCAAGTACGTTCCGTGTGTTGCTTGGTAGTTTATATGCACAGTAAAATCATACTCTATTGGTCCTTCTGATTTTTCTCCCATATTTGTGCTTTATAATTTCTAGATTTTTAATGATGTGATTATGATCTTGGACTCTGGCATCAAACAGATTTAGGTTGAAAGCCTGGCTTTTGGTGGGCCTCTGAGCGGGCTAGACTGGCACGCCAAGCCTCAGGGCCCATCTGTGACCAGTAACAACTGAACCTGGCTCATAGGGTTGTGGTTGGAATGAAATGGGGCAACACGGTGGAAAACATTTACCACAGACGCTAGTACAAAGCAAGTTCTCGGGAGATATTACTAAACGCATAGCAAGAGGAGGAAGAGAGGACATGGGGTCATTTCCTAGGAGCCGAGCTTGTGCGTCCCTTTCACTTGCTTTCTTTTCTTAACTACCTCTCTCTCTTTTTTAAAGATTTTATTTACTTATTTGACAGAGAGAGACCCAGCGAGAGAGGAAACACAAGCAGGAGGAGTGGGAGAGGGAGAAGCAGACTCCCCACTGAGCAGGGAGCCCGACATGGGGCTCGATCCCAGGACGCTGACATGACCTGAGCCGAAGGCAGATGCTTCACCGACTGAGCCACCCAGGCACCCCGACTACCTCTCTTCACAGCCACTTGCTGTCCTACTTTTTCATTTTTCACACTCTCTTTTCAGAGTTTCTCTCTTCTCTGTGTTCTCTGCTTCACTTCTGCAAATAGCCCTGGACAAGGCATGTTTCTGAAGGACTGATTCAGTGCCAGGCACTATGACACTTAGTCGTGCCATAGGGACCATTGAATAACATCAGAGCAAGGTGAGACCAAAGAGGTGGACTTCTGTGGATGCAAGGAACTCTTGTCAGTTGTTGTTGTTTTTAAAGCTTATACATTTTTCAGCTTCTTGCTATTTATTCCCAGACTGACTTGCACATTCTTTAGTGTTTGGTAGTTAAACATATTTATGCCATTTACGCCATGAGTCAACATTTCCTGGCATGACATTATGGCCACAAGAGTGCTCTTGCCTATGTGCCATGAGTTTCTGGTAAAGTACAGAGAGCCAAAACAGGCCCTTTGGGATCAGTGGACTCTGGCATGACCCAGTCCATCAACAGCAAGACACATTACAGGTGTCAGCACTAAGCTGACCATTCCATTGCGTAATCTCCCACCTCTGTCACTGGCTCATTACTGATGAGTTGCTTCGGTTTATTATGAGGTAGCTGCATGTATGTGAGATCATTGGCTGAGAAGTTCTGATCATGGAATTAGGGATGTACAGTCACAGTTTAATTGAAGTTTCTATGAGCAGATATTTCCTCTTTTAACAAAATTCCATATTATGCAAACTATTAAATGTTTTAACACATAGGAATTTAATTAAATCATTTTTTCTTAAGTACTCATGAGACTGACCCTGCCATGTATTCAGAATCACACTTTTTCAGAAGAACTAATTATTTTGGGCAGCATTACTTTATAGAAAACTTTTTAAAGCAGTCTGTCATTTCTCCTGGACAAATGCTATATATATTCATCTGCAGTCAGTATTACTACTTAAAGCTTGATGATGGAGGTTATTATATGGGTGTGGACACCCCAAGAGAAGTAGGCCTGATTCCAGCACTATTCCATAAAGGGTAAGTCTACTTGATCTATTTAGGATAGACATCAGCATTATGCTATAAAACTAACAAATAAAAAAGTTCAGTTGCCCAAAGCTATTTATATCCACATTAGAAATTAATAATGTATGTCCATGTTTCCATTTCACACACCTATACTGAGCTCTTACTCTATGCAAGACATTATGCAGGATTCTAAAGACTCAAAGACAGCTCCCCTCCTTCAAGGAGCTTGCTATATAATTAGCAAAGCTGACCAAAAAGCAGATAATCATGAGATAATGTGGTTTGCTATAGGAAAGGTATGTATAATATACTCTGTGAACAAAGGGAGTTTTTTTTTAAGATTTTATTTATTTATTTGATATAGAGTGGGGGGGGGGTAACGAGCACGGGGGAAGGGTAGAGGGAGAAGCAGACTCCCCAGTGAGCAGGGAGCCCAACGTGGGACTCGATCCCAGAACCCTGGGATCATGACCTGAGCTGAAGGCAGATGCTTAACCAACTGAGCCACCCAGGTGCCCGAATACAGAAAGTTTGAGGAGAGTGGTAACACATAGCTTCCTAAGAGAAGACATCACTTGAGCTACAAAATGAAGTCAGACCGGCAGAGGGAATGATGTTCCAACAACAGATGCACTTTCCCAGAGGTGGGAGAGCACAAGGTGCATTCTTTCTTTTCACCTTGGTCTTTGCACCTTGGTCTAAAGTACCTCTTTAAACATGACAGCCCACATCATCATTTTATTACACTGAGTGTGTGAGTGTGTGTGTGTGTGTGTGTGTGTGTGTGTTCATTATATATTCTTTCTATATATTCATTCTCTCTCTGTCTCTCAAAAATGCCATTTATTTTTTATTTATTTTTAAAAAATATTTATATATTTATTTTAGAGAGAAAGCACGCATGTGCCAGTTCGGGGAGAGGTAGAGGGAGAGGAAGAGAATCTCAAGCAGACTCCTGGCTCAGTGCGGGAGCCTGACACAGGGCTCAACCTCACGACCCCGAGATCATGACCTGAGCCAAAATCAAGAGTCGGACCCTCAAAGGACTGAGCCACCCAAGCGCCCCACAAAAAATGGCATTTATTAATCCCCTAGTCTGTGTAGCTCACTGGGCTTTGTACTTAACTCACTTCACCCTCCAAGCACCCTGTGGAGTGTCTGCTTCTTTCCCGTTGCACAGATGAGGAAGTTGGGAAATAGAGGCTCAGTACCTTAAAAGCCAGGGCTTTCAAACACCTCACTCTACTGCCAGTAATTGTTTGAGTTCTGGCTTTCCCCCAATTATGACACATTCTCCCATCATCATTCTTCTGCTGCTGTTAGCTAGAAATAATAGTTAACATCTATGCTCTGATTTTAGAAAGCAATTTTCTACTTCTTTCCATTGGATCCTCACAATTCTGACAGATCAGGAAGTAAATATGACTATCTTTGCTTCAAATGAAGAAACTGGGGTTCACGTTGCATGGTTTCCCTAATGTGACGCATCTAGTAAGTAGCAAAATAGAAATTGGAATGTTTCATTTTAGATACAAAAGTCCACATTTCACACTGTATGCAAAAATTAACTAAACGTGGATCATAGACCATAAAACCTTAAAGTATAAAACTTCTGGATAAAAACAGGAGAAAATCTTTATGATCTTGAGTTTGGCAAACATTTCTTAGATAAGATACAAAAAGCACAAGCCATAAGAAAATAAATTGATAAATCGGGCTTGATCAAAATTAAAAACAATGTCTTTGAAAGACACTGTTAAGAAAATGAAAGGACAAGACAGAGACTTGGAGAAAACATTTGTAAAAACATGTATCTGATAAGAGACTAGTATCCAGATGATATAAAGACCTGTCACAAATCAGTAGTAAGAAAACAAATGGCCCAACTATTTAAAAATGGACAAAAGATTTGGAAGAGCACTTTACTAAAGAAGAGGTTATGAATTTAACCATGGAGGTGTAAGCTTTCTACAATGAAAACTGTAAAACATTGCTGAAAGAAATTAAAGGAGACTTAAATACAGGAAAATATACTGTATGTTCATAGATTGGGAGACCTAATTATTGTTTTTTAAGTAAATTCTGTGCCCAACGTGGGGCTTGAACTCACGACCCTGAGATCAAGAGGCACATGCTCTACCAACTGAGCCAGCCAGCTCCCCTGGGAGACTTAAATAATTTTAAAATGGCAATATTACCCACAGTGATCCATAGATCACTTACTGTAATCACTGTTAAATTCCCAATGGCCTTTGCAGAAATGCTGACCCAAAAATTTATATGGAGTTGCAAGGGACCCCAAATAGCTAAAACAATCTCGAAAAAAGAACAAAGCTAGAGGACTCACACTTTCTGATTTTCAAACTTACTACAAATCTACCCTAATCCAAATAATGTGGTAATGGCATAAGAATAGACATATAGATTAATGGAATAGAACCATGAGTCTGGAAATAAACACACACTTATGGTTAATTGATTTCTGTTAAGTTTCCCAAAAACATTCAATGGGAAACAATAGTCTCTTCAACACATAGCACTGGGACAACCAGATATCCACATACGAAAGAATGAGTTGGACCCTTAACTCACACCCCATGCAAAAACTTACCCAAAATGGATTAAAAACCCAACTATGCAAGCTAAAATCATAAAATCTTAGAAGAAAACATAAGGGTGAATCTTCACAACCTTGTATTTGGCAATGGTTTCTTAAATATAACACCAAAAGCATAGGCAACAAGAGAAAAAATAATTTGGACTTCATCAAAATTAATAACTTGTGTGCATCAAAGGATTAAGAAAGTAAAAAGACAGCCCACAGGATGGGAAAAAATATTTGTGAATCACTTATCTGATAAGGGTCTACAATCCAGAATATATAAAGAACTCTTATAACTCAATGGCAAAAAATCAGACAACCCAATTTTAAAATGGGTCAAGGACTTGAATAGACATTTCTTCAAAGAAGAGATACAAATGGTCAACAAGCACATGAAAAGATGCCCAGTGTCCTTAGTTATTAGGGAAATGCAAATTAAAACCACAATGACATACCATCTCATACCCACTAAGATGAATATAATTTGAAAAAAAAGAAAGAAAAAGGAAAAACAAATCCTGGTAAGGATGTGGAGAAATTAGAATGCTCCTACCTTGCTGGTGGGAATATAAAATGGTTTGGACGTTGTGGAAAACAATTTGGCAGTTCCTCAATAAGTTATACATAGAATTGCAGGATGACCAAAGTATCCCCCTCCTATATACCCAAAAGAATGGAAAACATGTGTTCAAACAAAACTGTGTCCACAAATGTTCATAGGAGCACTGTTCACAGTAACTAAAGGTGGAGATAGGCCAAATGTCCATCATGGACACGAATGGATGAACAAAATATGGTATATCCATAAGATGGATTATCATTCAAGCATAAAAAGCAATGAATTTTACCTCAATTAAAAAATCAATCATTAAGGGGGTACCTGGGTAGTCGGTTAAGCATTTGACTCTTTATTTCGGCTCAGGTCATGATCTCAGGGTCCTGGGGTTGAGCTCCACATTGGGCTCCCCCTCACCTTCTGCCCCACCCCCTGCTCTCTCTCTGTAAAATAAATCAACTGTTAGGTGGGAAATCTGTCTTTAACATAGTTCTAATAAGAGGACCCATGGGAAATTATATAGAAATACACATATTAAATATTTGAAGGACAAAAAAAAGCAATGAGGTATTGATAAATGCTACAATGTGGATAAACCTTGAAAACATTGTGCTAAGTGAAAGAAACCAGACACAAAGACTACATCTTGAATGATTCCACTTATATAAAGTATCTCGAATAGGCAAATCCGTAGCGACAGAAAGCAGATAAGTGCTTGCCAGTGGCTACTACTAATGTCATATGTATTTTAGCGCACACAAAAAAGAAGAGATTGGATGGCAATCCACACAAAAAAATGCTGAACATCACTGGTCGTTAGGGAAATGTAAATTAAAACTAAAATGAGATGCCATAACACACCTACTAGAGTGGCTCAAATCAAAAACTCTGAAGGTACCAAGTGCTGGTGAGGATATGAACGGAATCCTCACCTAGCACTGCGGGAATGCAAAATGGCACCGGCCCCTTTGGAAAACACTTTCATAGTTTCTTACGAAGTTAAATACACACTTACCATCTGACCCAAGGGCCCCACTCTTAGGGATTTACCCAAAAGAAATGAAGACATACATCCATATAAAAACTTATTTGCAAATGTTCATAGCAGCTTTATCAATAATTGCCCCAAACCTGGAAATAACCCAAATATTCATCACCTGGTACATGGGCAAAATGTTATACCTCCATACATGAAAAACTACTCAGTAATAAAATGAAACAAGCTGCTACTATCTGCAATACATGAGTGAATCTCAGAAGCATTACCTAAGTGAAAGAAGCCATACTCAAAGGCTATCTATCGTATCATTCTACCTGAATGTCTTCCTGGAATAGGCAAAATTGTAGGGACAGAAAATTGATCAGTGGTTGGCAAGGGCTATGACTAGGAGAAGGAGATGAACTACAAAGAGGCTCAAGGGAAATTTTGGGGGGTGACAGAAATGTTCTCTGTATTATTGTTGTGGTAGTTAACACGACTGTGTACATTGTTAAAATTTATAAAACGGTACACATAAACAAGGTTGAATTTCACCATATATAATTTATACCTCATTTAAGCCGACTTTTCAAACCACTTGTTTTTTATCCTCCATTATTGTCTCTCTGAGGAGCACAAGCATTGATTCTTTTAATTTCACAGTGTTGGAAGTAGAAAGGAGGGGGTTGTTTCTGGATCTGAAGATCAAAACGGCGGCAATCTTTCGGCCAAAATCTCACAGCGCAAACAAAAAGCCATTGGGTTCATTCAGCACGATTGAGGACCAGAAGAAAATAATAGCTGTGCTTCTGGGTCATCAAGAAAAAGAAGGGAAAAAAAAAAGAAAAAGAAAAAGAAGGGAAATGGAGTGAGAGAAGGGACGCAGAAGGATTGAATTGGCGGGGAACCAAGCTGCTGTTAAATGGGGGAGAAGTCATGATTAGGCCCACTTGAGTAGGAAAGATGATTTTAGCTTCATGTCTAGACTCACAGATCCAAAGCGTTTTTGGCCTTCTGCATCCTAGGATCCCAAGCAATTGGATCCTTGGAGAGACTGTGGCACAACGTTTATATTTAGATGAAAACAAGAGGATCCCAGTCTGTTAGATTACCTTCTGGCCTGTCCCCCCAGCACCCTACGCAGGCTCGCCGACTACACATATTTGTAGAGTTTATGCATGAATATACTAAACCTTGCTGAAGGGCAGGAGAATTTCCTATTAAATTAAAAACTCTAAAGGGGACTGTAACACGACCATTGTTTTGTCTGTTATTACTGCAAGAGTACTAGGGAAAACAGTATCTCATTCTTGATTGTGTGCTTGTGAACAACTCGTCGAAATAGACTGCTCCAGTGTTTTCAGGACTCTGAAAGATAGAATAGATCTAAACAGATTGAATATAGACCTCAGGAATTGAATATACAGTTTCAGCAAAATACGTCCTTCACCGTTCAAGCCCCACTAAAGCTGCTACATGGATCATATAATTGATTTGTGGCGCTTCCTGCTCACATCTACCCCATGGTTTATTAAAGTAGAATAGACAAATACCAATGAAGCGAAAAGCTCCACTGAGAATTGACCAAACCACATCACTTTCTTCACACCTAGGGTATTCCAACCAATAGTAATTTTACAGCGACTGTCCATAGTCCCAGACACAGAGTTCTGCAGCCGGGAGCCCACAGCACAGGCAAACCTTTTCCCTAAGGCACAACAAAGAAACGGGTTTATGAAATCACCATTAAATATAATAGAACACCGGAAAGATGTGTTGAACAGAAGCAAGAGGACATGATGAACATAATGCATAAGAACCAATTAACAATGTTGATAAAGCTCTTTGTGAATACAGAGGACTGTAACATAGGAAACTGTCAAACACCAGTGGCCACAAGAAGTGCAATTTTTTTTAAGGAAATATGCCTAAAAATAGACTAAGTGGAATAATCAGCCCTCCCATTTATCATTATTATCCCAGTTCTCAGTATCACTTATCTTCAATAATATGCAGCGTATGGTTAAGAAATAACCTGTATCATCACTTGTCTTAATCATACGGCAAATATATTCCATATGTGTAGGACCTCGGGCTGTACCACAAACCTCTGAGCACAGAGAGTTGACTGCTCTAAGAGAGAATTTTTAAAAGATAAAGACATAAGTTGGCTAGGTCACCCAGAAGAATTGGTTTCTTTCCTCCCTGACACCTAGAGCTTTCTAGAATGCATTCCCCGTGTCCCAGGAAAGAAAGTTATTTAAAGGAATATTTAGACTTCATGTCTGTGCAGGCTCACTGCCGCTTTGACGTGAACTAGAAACATCGCGGACTGGGTCACTCGGGTCTCCAGTTTTAAAAATAAGGACAAACATCTGTATGTCCTGTCACGCCCCCGCACACACACTCACGTTCACACATACACACTCGTCTAGTTCGATCTTACACACTTTCCCGGGTGTTCTTCACGGTACCATTTTATGAGGTGAGGCGGAATTGTCTGGGTAGGAAACTGTCTTCACTTGCTGTTTTGAAATTCAGGTTGAGTCAGGTACCCCCGGTGCCTTTGCCTGGGATCCACGAAAGGTGAGCCTGAGGCCGCGAATCCTGCTTTCTGGGGGTCAGAGAAAGGAGCATAGGTACCCGAAGAAGAGTGGTCTCCTGGACGGTGCAAGTGAGGAAGAGCTGAGTCAGAATGGGCAGGTGTCGAGGGCGATGACACAGAAGGAAGGAAGTAACACGATAATTCCGAAGGTAAAGGAAATTTCAGAGACTAAAACAACAATAAAGAAAATTATTATCATAGAGAGAAGAAAAAGTTCCTCCACGTTTAAAGACCATTTGAACACAGAGAATTTAAAACTTTCAAAAGTTTGAATTAGTTTTTGGTGGGCCCATGTGCACACATCCTTTGAGCAAACATTTATTCAACACCAGCCACGTACAATGGAGGAGGAGATGCAGGGAATACAAAAATGAAAAAAAAATAACCCTCAACAAAACAAAACAACCCCCGTAGCTCCCTGTTTCTGAGGACTTGCAAAGCTTTTAAATAACAAATATTTCTTACCAGATTGCAATTTGGTGAGTTAAGTGTAGCGGAATCAGCAACCTTTTACGGCATTTTCATTAGTCCCCAAAGGGATTTTTTTTAAAAAATAAAAGAAAGGGATAGAAACACTACATTTTTAATTTAGCCAATAGCACACATTTTTTTTTCCTCAAGAAAAAAATGCTGAGGGGTTAATATTATTTTTCACTGACCCATCAATGAAATCTCATCCTTTCAGACCGCCTGGGCTGGATCCCCATCTATAAAGATGTAAACAGACATTTCCACTAACATGAGCACAAGCCCTGGTCTCTCGTCCTTTTGTTTACATTTCTCCCTGTTTTTGTAAACAGGAATATGATGGATGCTTCAAACCAGTGCCTTGGGAACGTGGTAGGAATGGGGAAATGTATACATAGAATCAACACAGACCACATTTTCTCCCTAGCCTCATGCAGTTTGAAGGTAGGCATTTATTCTGCATTTGATGAAGCCTTTTCCCCAACCCTGATTTTTCTCTACAGCCTTAAGTTTACTACTTGAGTATTTAGCTGCAGGTGAACAGATGAAGGATGTGTTACCCCAGATTCTAGTTCTAGCTAGATGAATATTTGGTTAGAAGAGAGATTGCACAAATTTCTGGGAAATGAGTCGTACACAAGATTTTATTCCATTTTTAAAAATTACTCACCAAGTCCAAACGAAGGTTATGCAGTGTTACCTGAGATTACTGGTGGTTTCTGCAAGCTGACCTCCGCTTCCCAGCACCCCCACCCCCTTTATGGAAAACATTCCTCAGGCTGAACATCTCTGTGCTCTGAGCCACATCAAGCATCTCACTGCGTAGTAGTTGTTCCAAGCATTTTTATTTCATGGACCAGTAAAATCCCTCTAAATGTTTTGGGAACCAGTATAATATTGCTATCTTTGCATTCTGCAATTAAGAATTTAAAAAGTAAAAACACGGCCACAAGAATTTAATGGAAGGAATAACCAAAAAAAAAAAAAAATAGCAAAGATAGAACCTCATGACCAATTTATAAATAGAATACATTTCGCTCTGTGAAAAAGCTCATAATTCTCCTTATTTTTTCTCTTCTTGCCATAGATTGACTTTTGGGAACCACTATCTTTGAGCTTTGCATCGAGGCCATAAAAGAATAAGTTAACCAAGTATTCAATTTCTGCTGTTTATGTACCATGGCATGGGTTCAGGTTTTTACTGTCTGCAGAGTAGAGGGTTCAGGTTTTTACTGTCTGCAGAGTAGAGGAAGTGAAGAAATGTAGGAATCAGCCCCATATCATCTCAGCACTTCTAGCTATTCGTATTGCCGGTGTGGCCCATAGCTCAGAAGGGGACTGTCACTCAGAGCTTGCCCCCGTCAAGTTAGTGTGCAACTAGGAGACAGTAAGCTTTCCCCGGATGCCGGGAACAGTCGGAGGTAAGAGCCACCCTCCGACACTGGAATTGTTAGAAATCAATTTTAAAAATTCAGTGTGATTATCAAAAGCGCAAGGGAAGGCTCAGACATCTCCATTTGTCCAAGACGCAGGCATATGCAAGTCCGATTGACGTGACCCTCAGGAACATAAGGCAATGTAAGAAAGCCATAAAAGTACTCAGTCTTTTATAGCACCTGGGTTGGTTGGTTTGTAATGTGAATTATTTCAAATGCAATTGCAAACTAGAAAATCAGTGTCATGGGGAATAGTATCGGTCTCGGACATGTTTATGTTTTCAAGCGCTCTGGGTAAATTTCCTCACAAGCAAAGAGGAAGCCTTAGCAAATAGGGAGGTCTGAAGAAAAAACCTGAAAACCTCCAGAGGTGCCTTTCTTTAGGACAAACCGTGGTTGTCATGGTGGCCTTAACAACCGTTGGGTTTTCCACCTTGGTAAGCTCTTCAGCAAACCTGTCGGTGCTGGTGACGAAATCACAAAGACATTTCCCCCTCAGTGAAATAGGAATTGATGAAGAAGGCTACATCCTGGATATTTTAAATTTAAATCAAAATGGTGTCTTTTAGGGATGCCTGGGTGGCTCAGTCAGTTGGGTGGCTGCCTTCGGCTCAGGTCATGATCCCAGAGTCCCAGGATCGAGCCCCACATCGGGCTCCCTGCTCAGCGGGGAGTCTGCTTCTCCCTCTCCCTCTGCTGCTCCCCCTGCTTGTGCTCTCTCTCTCGCTGTCTCTCTCAAATAAATAAATAAAATCTTTTAAAAAATGGTCTTTTAGGAGCAACTGCCCCCCAGGGCCTATATCTTGAAGGAGGAAGCCTAAGCCCCAGACTTCAGGCCACAGAGATGTCAGTAGATGCAGAGGCTGGGAGAATGTCCATCATGCTGGTCACTCTACTATGATGTGTATTGTTTGTGTTAGTGCTCGGGTCAGAGTTCTATAGGTTTCAAATTATCTGCTCCAACCTTACTTTTCCCATGAACCCTGATAGTTTTGTAGTATTGTGGCCAGAGCCAAAGTACCTGTCTTATTTTCACACGGCTCTCAAAGCCCCACTGTGACCCATGGAAGGACAAAGGCATGGAGGGACGTTAGGAATTAAGGGCTGGGGGTGGTTATTAGAAGAAATGAGAAGTGGGTGTCTGGCATCATCTAGAGGAAATCACTCCTGATGTGCTCCTAATTCTTGGCTCTGAAACATGTCTGGTTTGGACAAAAGCAATGCATCATACTCTCCTGGCTTCATGAGAAAAGAGGAAAAAAAAAAAAACAGTGAAGAATATTTAATTCGTTTATTTGTAATTACGTGGTTGCTCTTCAGGCTTTGAACCCAGGATGGTTTTATAGGATTCCTCTCAAGTGCCAAGTCCAGTTGATCTGCCTGAAGCCATCAGGTGGGGAGGATGCTTCAGCCACATCTGGGCTCCGTGGGAAAGAATGCCACAATCAATTAGTGGCATCTGTCCGGAGATGCGGCACAGGGGTCACCCCGATCGCAGGGGTGAGGAGATGAATGGGCTGGGAAGACAACCACACGTGGTCCTGGAATCCGTACGTTTACCTTTGGAAAGGAACAGATTGATTCTGTGTCGGTTTCACCTGAGGCTGTTCCTTTGGATGAACTGAGAACGTGGAGGGTTTAAACTAGCAATGCTGAAGACAGTCTCATAGGGACCCGGAGATGCTGTGACCAGAAAAAGCCCTGCTTCAAGGATCCTGCTGCTCATTATCTTTGGACTTGCTATGCATTTACTCATATTAAGTACCCACCATACTTCTCTCCTTCCCCCATTTTTTAAAATTAGTTTCAGGGGTAGAATTTAGTGATTCATCAGTTGCATACAACACCCAGTGCTCATTCTGTCAAGTGCCCTCCTTAATGCCCATCACCCCATCCCCTTACCCCATTTTATATTTGCCATATTTCATTGCTTGTGAGACACCACGGAGTCGGTATACACCAGGACTCAGTCAGGAGGTTGTTTTCACACATGTGAACATGGCTATTTGGGGTGGATTAACAGTGGGACCGCCACTGTAACCCCTTGATATTTTAATTAACAAATTATGTGAGGACCATTTGAGAAAAGAGTATGAGTCCTGGTCGCTGTCTGGAAACCTTTCTTCCCTGCCACAGAGAAAGTGCATGACCAGAACTTGCAAGACAGGTATCAGTGGCTCGGAGAAAATGCCAGAAAGTACAATCCAGTGGAGCACTCATGTAAGAAATGCTCTAGGAGGCACAGAGGACAGACTGTGATGTGGGGAGGAGCACGGATGTGGACAACTCTGAGTTAGAGAGGAGAAGTCATGCTCTATATGTGAAGACATTTTTGGAACGGCTTAACCAGTATTCCTCTTTTATGTCCTTTCTAGTTTTGCAAAAGAACTACTTGTAGATAAGTACAAGAGAACTGTTCGAGTAAATATAAAGCTATGTGTCACGTTGCCACCATTTTTCTTCCTCATTGGCGCATAAAATACTGGTGCTTCTTCCGGTTGACCGTGCCTTAGATTCAGTGAAGTACAGTATAATTTACATGTGTGACAAGTGAGGAAATGCAGGAGCAAGAAGCTAATTGTTGAAATGTTGTCACATTTTCTTATCAGGTTGGTTGCGCATCTAGGATTAGAACCGGTGAGACCTCATCTTGCCGTGCCCACATGGATGTCCCTTAGTGCCACATTTCGGAAAGGTTGGTTTTAAGGAACCAAATCATGGGCTGGACAGCTAACTAGAATGGATCAACCTAAAATATGGCCGTGCTCGAGGCCACACAGCAAGATTGTTGTGTTTGGGTAGATGCCTGACAGTCCGAGGACGAGCTTTCGCCGTCAGCTGAGGTGTGGAAGGAAGAATGCATGTCACCAAGTGTATCGCTGGATTATTTTTTGCTAATTATCACCTTCACGTTGTTGACAATCCCCATTTTGAAGTCGCTGTTAAGCCTTCTGGTCTGCTCCTCTCTCTTGTCATCTTTAATTTCGTTCTCACACCAGAGGGACTCCTTGTGTGTATGTTTACAGCTAATAATCACGACACAAAGAACCCGTTAGGTTAAGCCATGTGAAGATGGACAATATTTAACGTCTGTGACCTGCAGAATCAGCAGCTTTGTGTGGTTCTGCTTCATATATGACATGAGATGTTCACATGAAACAGTTCACATGATGAGAGGACAGCCCTAAATTTGTCACTATTGAGAGCGTCCTAAATACAGTATGTCTTCCATTTGAGCTTCTGCCAGCTCAGTGTGTGCCTCTGAATAACACTTTTTGTGTAGATGGTTCCCTTTGAAGACCTTCATTTGATCAATTGCATGTACAATACTGTCTTTTTTTTTTTAACTCAATAAACGTTCATTGCACACGTAATAGAGACTAGGCACCATCCCCAGCCTTGGATACAAGGATTGGTGCGGCCCAGCCCCTGCTCCTCGAGGCATGCAGTCTAGGAAGGGAGACAAATCTGGACGTAATTACAGTGCAAAACAGCAAGTAACATCACAGATAAAATAACACGCTGTAAAGGCTCTTGCCCTGCCCGGCAGAGCACGAAGACCTCAGTGCAGGTGACGTTTGTGCTGCTTCTAGAAGGGCAGCGAAGAGGGGGGAATGGTACACCATCACCCCGCAGGACGGCTGGTTCAAAGTCACAGAAACACGACAAAGAAGGGCGTGTTTGAAGCACGCTTCAAGGTGAGTCCACCTAAACGCCGTGAGATTGATTTCCTCCCCAAACTGCAGACTTGGCCAATCAGCAGCCCAGTCTTCCAGCCACGTGACCTCGCATCTGGCCTGTACCAGTCCTCAAACGGAATTACACGGCACCGACAAATTGTCAGCTCACCCTGGGCAGAACGTTCTCCCACCAGCTCCCTCCTGCTTAATACCTGTTAATGTGCAGTAGTGATGGTTTATCTGTACAGGGATGTCAACTGGAATGTGTCAGAACTTTATCACACATGGAGATTTGTGTGTGTGTGTAAATTATATATAGACATACACGTATGTATATATGAGTACATATGAATGAGCTATTCCATTTATGTGATTTTCTAGATGCGTTAAGCTAAGAGACCATCAAACGTTTTTGTTTTGTTTTAAAAATCATACATATATATGGACATGCATTATTTTGTATTATACATATGTGCATTCGTATATATGTATATGAATGAGTTACTCTGTTTATATGAATTTTCAGATGCATAAAACTACCAGTGACTATCAAACATTTTTGTTTGTTTTATTTAAATTAAGTCTTCAGGGGCGCCTGAGTGGCTCAGTCATTAAGCGTCTGCCTTTGGCTCAGGTCATGGTCTCAGATCCTGGGATCGAGCCCCACATCGGACTCCCTGCTCAACGGGAAGCCTGCTTCTCCCTCTCCTGCTCCCCCTGCTTGTGTTCCCTCTCTCTCTGTGTCTCCCTCTGTCAAATAAATGGATGAAATCTTAAATAAATAAATAAATAAATAAATAAAGTCTTCATGGAAATATTTCTGAAAGTGTCAGAAGGGTGAGTTCTGGAGTCCACGTGCTCTGTTCGGATCTCTGTTTCTTCACCTCCTAGCTCTCTGTCCTTGGGCAGGTGACAATCTTTCTGAGTCTCAGTGTTCTCCTCTATAAAATGAGAATAGTAGTAACTGCCTCACAGGGTGGCTGTGTTCATTAAATGGGTGCACATGTAAAGCATGTGTATGCAGCGAACATTCAAGAAATGCTAACAAGTAATACTTTATGCATATTAGAACTGGTTCTTGAATATTGGGGCCATTATTATGAGCATTGATGATTGTGGGAAAACATAGCTGGCACCCTCATGGCCTATTAAAAGTCAGAAAATGATTTGCCCCTCTACTCAGTGGTCCCAGACTGCCAAGCTTCTGCCCAGTCTTGTCTGGTTTTTGAATGTTTATATAACATCCCTTGTTTTCAGACTACCAGCTATCACACTCTGAAATCATTAATATGTATGAGAACCTAACAGTTTTCCCTTAGTGTTTCACTGGCAAATCAAATAATCCAACCTGTTTAAATTCTATCTGAAGTAGGAATTTAGGGGCGCCTGGGTGGCTCGGTTGGTTAAGCGTCCAACTCTTGATTTCAGTTCAGGTCGTGAGCTCAGGGTTATGAGATCGAGCCCTGCATTGGGCTCCACACTGAGTGTGGAGCCTGCTTGTCCCTCTCCCTACCCCTCTGTTCCTCCCCTTGCTTGCACAAGCACTCTCTCAAATAAATAAATAAGTAAAATCTTGAAAAAATTAAAATAAAAAAGTAGGAATTTAAAGGCTCTGACTGAACGCCCAAGTCTGTGCTTCAGTGTCCACACTCTGTGTTTTCTGTTATTCCACTCAAAGATCTTGTGAGCCGATTTCAAGATTATTAGCTATGGAAAGACAGATGCTGCATGAGCTCACTTCTATGCAGAATCTAAACTAGTCAGACTCATAGAAGCAGAGAGTAGAATGGTGAAGACTAAGAGCTGGTGGGAGGGGGGAATGAGATGTTGGTCCAAGGTACGAAGTTTCAGTGACACAGGGTAAGTCTGTTCCGGGGATCTGATGTGCAGCAACATGACTTAGTTACCAGTACTGTACTGTGGACTTGAAATTTCCTAAGACGATAGATCATAAAGTGATTCACCAGAAAGAAGGGAGGGAGGGAGGAAAGGAAGGGAAAGAGGAAGGGAAAGGGAAAGGGAAAGGGAGAGGAGAAGAGAGGAGAGTAGAGGAAAGGAAGGAAAAATGATAACTGAGCTGATGATATATTAGCTTGATTATGATGATGATTTTACAATGTATACATATGTATATCAAAACATCAAGTTGTATGCCTTAAATATATACAATTTTTATTTGTCAATTATACTCCAGTAAAGCTGGGAAAAATCAAATTGCAACTGAACATAATAAAACTATGGTATAATTTTTAAGTAGGCTCCACGCTGGGTGTGGAGCCTCATGAGGGGCTTGACCTCAAGACCCAGGGATCAAGACCTGAGCTGAGATCAAGAGTTGGACACTTCACCGACTGAGCCACCCAGACACCCACTGTGGCATAACTTTTAAAGAAGATTATCTGCAGTGTGTATGAAAGATGCTGCTCCTACCAAGTGACCTCCAGGAAAATGAGAGGATGCTCTTAAAATTTTACATTCGTATCTGAGCGACACAGGACTTTAAACGTCCCTATCTTTAGTGATTCAACAAAGAAATAATTGTAACTAACCTCCTTATTAAAGCTAAATATGGCTCATAAAAAAATCTATGCAAAACTTCTTCTGGTTTTAAAAAATCGTCCAAGCATGTACTAACTCAGCTTACCTAGAACCAAATCTCAACCCCATAATCCAAATAGCATTTGATACATTTCTTGATTTTTTTTTGGTAATTTATAAATAAACAACTCCTCGTGGGCCTTAGCCTATTACTTTCCATGAACACGTATAAGAGACCAGAACTGCCCTGTTGTAGTCTGTGTGAATGTCATGCCCTGAAGTTGTGCAGGGAAGCAACCCCAAGTGAGATTGACTTTTTTTTTTTATAAAGGAGGAGATTTTATTGATTTATTTTTTAAGTAAACTCTACCCCCAACATGGGGCTCGAACTCACAACCCCAAGATCAAGAGTCGCATGCTCTATCAACTGAGTCAGCTGGGCACCCCAAGATTGCCTTTATAATAAGTTTGTGTGATTTGTTTTTTAGGGGGTTTTTGTTCTCCAGGAGCCAAACTGTCTCATGTCCAAGATGACTGTGTTCACACACCCCTGTCGCCTGCTCATTCTTCTGGCTGTGAATGCTTATTAGCAACATCCTTCCCAATTTTCAGAATATTTTTCTCAGGAAATAACCTCTATGCCTTTTCAGCATTTCAAATGTTATAAACCTCATTCTATAAAATAAAATAAATCCCAGACTTTAGCTAATTCTCTCCCCTTTGGCTCATAAGTAGTAAATTCTTTTATTTTTTTTTTAAAGATTTATTTATTTATTTATTTTAGAGAGAGAGAGAGCATGCAAGTCGGGGCAGGGGCAGAGAGAGAATCTCAAGCAGACTCCCTGCTGAGCATGGAGCCCTACATGGGGCTCGATCTCACGACCCTGACCTGAGCCAAAACCAAGAATCAGGCACCCAACTGACTGAGCTACCCAGGTGCCCCTCATAAGTAGTAAATTTTACATTTTTAATAGACTTTTGTTTAGAAGTATTATACATTTTAATTCCGAAACACTAAGTGCCTCTTATCTTGCCTCTCAGCCATGTCCCTTCCTCTGATTAGCCCCTTTCCAAAACACACTTTGTTCTCTCTTGCTCATGGACTATGGGGCCTTTATGCTTGCTGCTCATTCTCTTTGGAAAGCCTTATCCCTGTTTCTTAAACTCCTACGCGTCCATCAGAACTCAAGTGATATGACCCGTCCCCTCCCCTTTGAAGGCTTCTCTATCTGGGTGTGCTGGGTTGGGTACCCCCAGGTGTTCCCATAGTGCCCTCTTACTCACCCTGTCTTAGCCCTTAGATGCTGTCATATGCCCGCACTCTGTGCTGAACTGGAAAATCCTTAAGGACACATTCCTTCTCTCTTTTCTGTTTCCCTTGTCTAGCACGTCACAGGGACTCCATTATTGGTAAATGATTTCATGAATATCATTTCCCCCTTATACAAAAAAAAAAAAAACACTGTACTTCCAGCTAATTGAGCCTATCATGACCTACTAATTTTCAAGTTCTGATAAGTTTGTCAACTAACTGAAAATGTCAACATTTGAGAAGGTCAGCATGACTACTTGGGTGAGAAGAGGGGCTTAGGGGTCTCGGTTTTGTGAGACATGGCGATTTCTTCAGGTGGGTGCTGACATCACAGCACAAGAGGGCAGAGAATGTCAACCACAATCCTTTTGTGTTGTAGTTATTGTTGTTTTTAACCTTTTCAGGTTACAAATGCTGCCATCAACTCCCATGGCCAGTTGACTCTTCATCTCAAACCTTTCCTTGTGTGTGGAGGGGATGCGTTCACCCAGTCCAACTTCGATGGCTGCATCACTTCTGCCCGGTGTGTTCTAGAAGCTTTAAAGAACCATGTTTAGCACTTGTATCTTTGTCCTCTATGTGAGCTTTGGGTTTTTGTTTTCACAAGTTTCTGTTATCGATTATTTTGCTCTCTATTTTGTTGAGAGAAATTACTGAAAATTTTTCAAATGGAGTATAAAATTGATTTTATGATTTTGACAGTTACAACCCATGCTAGAATGAAAATTCCTTGTACCATGCACCTTTCATGGTGTTTCTGAATTGTCATGACTACTCCTCGTCAGAGGAAAACAGTGCTTAAGAATAACAAATGGCCCTCCCAAAAAAGCATGTCCAATCAGAGTAACAGTTCATGTTCCAAAATCCTTATTCTTTTGAAAATTTCCATTCCAAATAAAGAATAATTATTATCCAATCCTCATTTTTAATCTTCAAGTATGTCCTTGATTCAGTGTTTTTGCCAATTGCTGAACTACGGGATTCCCCCAAACTGTGGCTAACGGAGCGTAATTTCTGTCTCTCTCTAGTTATTAAACCGTCCTGAATAGTAGGTCATAGATGTCATTGTTTCTAGGAATATCGTTTGGAGGGCAATTGAATGACAAAGAAACCCCTCTTCAAATTTTCACATAATAACCAGATGCAACTTGACTCTCCAAGTCATATCATAGTTTTTAACCTTAAAAAAGAATTCAGTCCTAACATGAAAGGTAAAAATTAAATAGAAGCTGAGAGACAATATATTGATCTTTACCTCTTGCTCTACCGGATGGCTGGTGCCATTAACTTCATGTGGTCCCTGGGATGACCTGTGTGGCATTTAGAGTGTGTCGAGTTTAATGAATTTAATACAACAAGAAAATTTACTGAACTGGAAAATAGATGCACTTAAAATAGTTCAATATTTGCCAACTTAGAGGTTCAGCATATCACCCACATGCTTCAGTGACCCACCTGCTTCCCGTCACTTGCTGGCTGGACAGAAATTGATCCCCACCTTCTAAACCAGCTACCTGTCACTAAAGGAAGGGGGAACTGCATGTGATTTCTGGTTTGATGAGATGACTGATATTGAGATTTCTTTCATCATTTTGGCCCATATTTAATTAACATTTGTTTTTCTCTGGGTTTTACCCTGGAAGCATGGCCGAAAAGACATTCAAATGTGTTAACTATCTTGTGTTTAACTGATGCCATTCTGGAGCCATTGGATTAATAACCTCCTGAAGCCTTAAGAACAATTGTTACATTCGTCTCATGAACGCTCATCCTCCAAAGAAAAGAGCAAAAATGGACTTATGAAGGCGGGGTGAGTTACTTAGAGAAAAGATTCATCTAAGTCATTACTGATGACTTTTAATATCTACTCCTTCTAATTCCCTAATAATTCCGCATCTGTTTTGAAAAATCTATGGCACGTACGGGAAAAAGCTCAAGCCTGCTTAGTATGTAGATCATCATTACTTCGCCATTTGAGTCGTTTTGAAAACTCATTTTACACGTAGATCCATCTCTGCGAGGAAGAGGCCAATTGCCTGCTGCTCAAATGAGGAAATAAAATGTATCCACCGCTTGTGTTGTTTATTTTCATTCACCTCTTTCCCTTCAGAAATTGAACCGGGAAGAAAAATATCTTGTGCTGGAGGCCATCCTAGAAGGCCACGAAACTCAGATGGCCAGGATGCCCTGAAAGACCCAGGGCGAGGGCATCTGATGCCCCTGGAAGTAGTGGTCGGCAAGCATCTGGAGCACTTACAAAGGTGGATGTATGTCAGCCCGCAGGACCACACAGCACTGTGGTATTTGCAAACAAGAACTTTTATTAAATCAAGCCAGCCAAGGAAAGCTGCTCTGTTTTGAAAGGAGCGTATTTAAGTGAGAAACGGCTGGAGTGGTGGGGTGATTTAATACTTGTTAGCTGATAAATATAGCCTTCGCCAGAATAAAACTTTATGATGCAGTGTTGAAAAGCTTAATTACTAAACCGTCTATGCAGATCTTTCTTGCTCAGAAAGCGAGGTTGACAAATTATAGCAGTGGAATAGTATTTTTCACCTTTGGCATTTCTGAAGGGGAGAAGTATGTCTAAAAACATCGAGAAAGCAGTAATAATCCCAGACCAGATATTACCGAGGGGGAAAAAAAGACACTTCCTTGAGTCACCAAGCCTTCTGTGCAAAATGCCATCATCCCCACCCCCCGCCTACCCACTACCTTGTTAAGTAAAAAGAACAAGGTCAATTTTACATTTACAAGGGTATTTTATACTCATCCGAGTACATATATATATGTATACATACACACACACACACACACACTCATCCAAGTACATACATATATATTGTATATAAAGTATATATTCATCCAAGTACATATATATATATGTATGTACGAGTATATACTTTATATATAATATCCATAACGATATGCCAGAAGAGGAGCCCACACGTCTATAACCCTTTTCTGTTTACAAGGCACCACACTGCTGCTGGATGAACATGGTCACCAAAGCTGAACCAAAATACTAGTTGGAGGTACGGTCCTCACTATGTATGTGGCTCTCTCATGAGGCTTCATTTCAGAGAGCTAACACTAACGCTGATGTGATATATACAGGCGTCTGATACGGAATAAAGTCTCCATAAGCCCTGGCTGAATGATGGATCTTCCCGTGATTTTCGTTCGCTGGCTTATTTCCTTCCTCGGGGGTCGCTGGCTCTGACAAATAGCTGCATCCTGGCGATGCTGAGTTTCAGCGCAGGCGCGGTTGGCTAAGCATGCAGACCCCTGCGCACCTGTCCTTCCCTCTGTGAACCTGTCGGGCTCGTCGTTCCCTGTGTCCTTCTCCTGACCTCTGTCCTGTCTTTCTCCCCTTCTGCTTTTTCTCCTGTTTCTTCCTCCAGGCCCAATCCTCCATTCTCAGAAACCTGGAGTCGAAGTGCAATCACGTTGTGATTCATAGTATTTGTGATTCCTTGTTTTAATATATCGCTTTTTCCCCACCCTAAAATTTAAAGCAGTCAATCTGGCTTTTTCTTCGAGGTGACTGGACAATCATTATTTTGATTTTCAGAAGTAATGCGAGAATTTAAAACTGACTAAGCTTTCGGGGATCTTGGCACTAATAACCTAAAAAATACACACAAAGCATGCATGGTACCAGGCTCTGCGGTGGGCACAAGGGACCATCATCAGCAGTGTCCACCCAAAGAGTCCAGTTAGGGGCAGACAAGTCCCATGGAGTGGGAGGTGGGGTAAAGGTCCACCTTGGTGTCATTGCAGGCAGTAGATAAGATGCTCTAACTCAAGAAGCTGGGGAATCCAAAGAGAAAGAACTAGGTTTTCTTGAGAGGGGGTCCCTGAACAGATGTGGAGATGTGTCAGTCAAACGCATCCAACAACGTCCCGCCCTCCGCACCGTACCTGGGCTGACCTGGCTGACTCCACGAGTCCAAACTGCGCATCGCTGTGGTTAAGACAACTGAGTGCTTTCAGTGGAGAAGGCTCAGTGGAACATAGAAGAAGAAGCTTCAGCAAAGCTCACACGAGCCTGGGGCAGGACTGAGCTGCTGTATTCCAGTAGGGAATGTGTTTGTGTTCCCGCCAGGACCATCTGGACAGGTAAGCCAGGGAAGGTGGAAATGGGATGTGTTCTTTGTTTCCTTTTCCACGGACGGTGATTATAATCCACTTAAGAGGCTCATCTGCCTTAGATGAGCCTGCTAGTGAGAGAGAGTCTTTAAGAGAGTGTTAATTTAAAACACATGTAGAATCATAGAATCTGGGAATGTCTGGGTTTGGACAGGCTTGGAGACCATTTAGACCAGTTCTTAGCCATCTTGGATTTTGAATCTTCATGAGAAACTATAGAAAACTATGAATCTTCACCTAATAACAATGAAAATGCACATAGACACATAGAATTCACACACCATTTTAGAGCCTGCTTGCTAGCTGCCTATTTTTGTAAATAAAGTTTTATTGCACACAGCCTTGCCCATTCCTTTGTATTGTCTGTGGCTGTTTTTGCATTACAACAGTAGAGATGAGTGATTGCGACAGAGACCGTAGGGACTGCAAAGCCTAAAATAGTTACTATCTGGTCCTTTAAGAAAAAAATTGCTGACTCCTGTTCTAGAGGGTTACAGGCCTCCGCAATCTATTTTTAGACACTCAGAGGTCTGTGGACCCCAGATTAAGAACCTCTAAATCTCAGCCCTATCACTTTATGTAAATACAGGCTTATCTTAGATCCACACATCTGGTCCATTGTTCCTCGATCCTATGCCTTATTGTAAATCCTTGAAGGCAAGCCGTGTAGCTTTGCAGTTAAGAGCGCATCCTCAGAAGTTGAATAGATCCGTGTTTTAATCCAGACTTTGCTCCTCATTGCGTGACCTCGAGGCAGTTAAATAACCTTACGGCCTGCATCATCATCTGAGAAAGGAGTTCAAGAATTTTATCTCATTTATCTCATAAGATTGTTGTGAGGCATGAACGTGCATACAACCTTAGCAGAGTGCTGGACACACAGTAAGTGCTTAATAAATGGTTAATAGCAGTGATGAACGGGAAGAGGAGGAAGAGGATGAGCCGATCCTCCTGGTGCCTCCAGGCTCCTGTGAAGGCCAGTTTCCTCTGCATTTACATAGGACGCTTGGGAGAGTTGATGGTAAGGCGAGCATGTGTGTTGATCGCAGATACGGCGAAACACAGAAGCTTAAAAGCTCTGGGTTTCTCCCAGCCTTTGTGTAACATAATGGTAGTGTCCACCTGAGACCAGCTATGGGCCACTTTCTCTTGTCCTGCTCCAAGTGGTAAGCAGACACCTGTCCCTTGGGAGGTAATGTGGTTTGCTCAGCTGCAGGCCTTGAAAAGAAACCAGGATAAGTCATTACCAGGAGTAGGGCAGGTGTAAAATGTAGGAACATTCTCTGCAGTGAACACTGTCTTCTCCTTTGCAAGCATGTGTGCAAAAAGCTGCATGCTTGGACAGGCTCCTTCAGATTATTTATTCTGAAACACTGTAAAAACTAGGAGTGAGTTATTTTCACATTCTTAACATGTTTGGCTAAGTATGCAGATTCATTTCCTGTCCCTGGCCTTCATTTAAAAATGAAACCTAACTCCTGGTAAGTTCCCCTGACATGGTGGTGGGTTCCATGACCTCTCAAATCCACCACCTACTAGATGCGTGATCTTGGGCCAGTTTCTTATGTCTCTAAGCCTCAGGGCGTTCATCTGTAAAATGGAGATACTAATTTTACCGACCTTAGGGTTATTCTGAGGGTTATAGAATATCCAATGTAAAGGGTTTAGCATGTGCTCTGCACCTAGAACATGCTCAATAAATTTTAGCTGTTAGTATTACTATTATCATTAGTGAAATATGACTTCTGAAAATAATCCTCTCTTGGGACGCCTGGGTGGCTCAGTCGGTGAAGCATCCGCCGTCGGCTCAGGTCATGATCTCAGGGTCTTGGGAGATCCTGAGCATCGGGCTCCCTGCTCAGCAAGGAGTTTGCTTCACCCTCTGCCTCTGTGATCTCTCTCGCTTTTGCTCTCTGTCAGATAAATGAATAAAAGTCTTTAAAAAAAAAAAAAAAGGAAAAGAAAATAATCTTCTCTCATAACCACCACTGCATTTGTAGGTAGTATAGATGCTTTAGACCCCAGCTAGATGGGGCGCCTGGGTGGCTCAGTTGGTTAGACCCCAGCTAGGAAGCCAGGTCAGTGTTTATAAAACGCACCAGGGACTATCTTCAGGTGCCACTGTAAGTTCGGGCGCAGATTCATTTGTGTTCAGAAATCCTTGTTGACTCTTGAGTGAATGAATGAATGAATGCTCTTAGGGCTTACTGCTGTGCTATTTAACATACACGGCACCCCGTTTCCCATGAGCCAATCAAATCTTCCCTCCCTTGTGATACCAATCACATGTATACTTACTCATTCAGCGTCTACCTACCACCTAAACCACAAGACCCACAAAAGCAGGGCCTGACATATAGGAAGTACACAGCAAAAATCTGTTGATCTAGCGAATGAATGAATTCAACTAATTAACATTTCTTATTCTAATTTTAGTAAGTACCAAAGGGAAACATTGCTGATACAGAATGATCCCATAGAACAAAAATGCACCAGCCTTGTCCACAATAGAGGAGATAATCACAACAGTACCTTCTCTCCACTCCAACTACATCATTTCTCTTCAGAGTCAATAGGTGATCTCAGAAAGTTCCTGCTTTATGCTGCCTGCAAGTATTTGGCAGGACCTTATTTGGAGGGTGGGAAGATGTGGGAGCACTGCTCTACCATTTGAAGCTGCCTAATAAACACTTATGCTTCACTTCTCATCATTTTGCCTACTATTTAAAGGTTTCTGCCTACGAAGCCAAAAATTCGAGCAAAGTAATACGCCAGACTACAGAAGCCTGCTGAGTCTGTGTTGTGTTATCCTACCTGAAAAGCTGGAGACATATATATATTGGAATTTATTAGAACTACAGATAATTGAATTACCTGGAGAAGGAGGTTATGTGAATTTCAATTTAAATAATTACGAACCAGAAATCCCTTTTCTGCACCAACTTCTGCATTGCTCTCTTTCCAGAATGCTTGCTTCACTTTTTCTTTTCTTTTTTCCTTTTTTTTTGTTTAGTGCCTATACATAGCATATTGTGGTATATGGTATACATAGCATATTAAAGTTGAATAAATCTTACAAAGCTTTGGAATTGGGGTTTCACTAGAATATAGCAAGCTTCGTGGGGACAAAGATCTTTGTCTTTTTCCTTTACTGTGGAATCCCCAATATCCAGAATCATGCCTGGCACATACTGAATACTAATTCGAGAACATTCAGACCATCAGCAGTTAGGAAGCTAGATTATGTACTTAAAATGTGTAGCAAAAGAAATGGAAAACAACTTCTAAATTCTGACAAGGGACAAAAAATGAGAATGAGAAAACTTTTGAGTCTTACTGGTGGATATGTAAGCAAGTTCTATAAAGACAGGGATCATGTCTAAATTATCTAAAATGTTTCCCCAACACCTAGCACACAGTAGGTCACCTAGTAGACCCTGAATATATTTTTGTTGAATAATTCAATGATTAAAAGAAGAAAACATTTAAGTGAAAACGAGCACTACATTCTAAAAAAGCCAGGAGAAACTTCTAGAAAGACAGCATGTGGAAGGGTCCGTCTCTGTGTAGTTGGTGTGTTTGTGTGAACACATTGTGAGCCAGAGTGGGCGAGGTGATGCTTTCCCCATGGAAACAGCATAGCTCACGTGGCAGCAAATCCTGCTCCTGTGGTTAATTACCTACCAATAACAGGCAGTGAAGGTTTATTGGCTTACATTTTCATTTTCTTGGTATTCTTTTATTAGAATTGATTTAAAGGCGGCGAAAATTAGACCTAGTATAGTACTCACTTCTATCAGACAGTCACAACCTCAAACTCACTCACGCATGGTTTTAACCATTACAATAGGCCATGTTTATTTACCCTTTGGAAAACAACTATTTGCTGCAAACCAAAAGATTGTCAGAAAACAAAATGTCAATGGTACAGAGACCACTGTGGAGAAAAAAAATCGGTAAGTGTCACTCAACTGAGAAAAGTAAGCTCTGTGTTATAGGAAAGACCTAAGACAATGTGCCTATAATTAGGAAATCCATTCATTCGATAATTCATGTTAATAGTTGCAGTAATAAAAACCTTATAATTATTTCAATAGATGCTGAAAATTGTGTCATAAAATTAACTTAGATTACTGGTAAAGGCTTACGGTAAACTCAGAAAAGGGGGCCACTACCTTAGAGGGATAGACTATTCTAAAACCATAACAAACATCACAATTAAGAACAAATCACTAGAATCATCCGCATTAAATTGGGAAGAAGTCAAAGCTCCTCACATCAATGTTTTGAAATTTCTAGGGAATGCATTAAGGCATGGAACATTTTTAAAAATGTGAACACAGGGAAAGAGAGACAAAATAGGGGATGCGTGGGTGGCTCAGTCAGTTAAGCTTCTGACTCTTGGTTTCAGCCCAGGTCATAATCTCAGGGTCCTGAGATAGAGCCCCACCTTGGCTTGGCGCCCAGCACGGAGTCTGCTTGTCCCTCTCCCTGGGCTCCTCCCCCTGCTCTCTCTCTCTTTCATAAATAAATAAAGTCTTAAAAAAAAAAAGAAAGACAAAATAGTTATGACTGCCATCAATATGATTATACTCCGAGAAAACTCAGTTGAACTAACTTCTGGAATTAATGAGAAATGGCTAGGGAGGCTAAATACAAATATGCAAAGATCAATAACTTTTAATAGTATAATCAATGCAAATATATCTTGTATGTATTTTTATTAACAAAAAACATAGAATGGAAAGGAATATTCTGAGAAGATATATCCAGAATTTATACAAGGAAATGATTTTGAAATTTTGCCAAATGATATATTTTAAACATTTGAATAAGTAGGAAGATATACCATATCCATGAAGGGGAATAGTAAATATTATTAATTTTTTCATTTCCCTCTAATTAATTTATGAATTAAACATAATCACAATAGACATTTTTAACACAAAAAAATAATTCTAAAGTTCATCAAAAAAATTTACAGGTGAAAATATCTAGTAGTTTATGAGCAAGAAAGTCATAAACCTGGGACTTATCAGCTATTAAGACATACTGTAAAATTAGATAAATGAAGAAGTTTACCATTGGTTCTAGAATTGACAAAAAACAATGAAAAAATGGCTGTAAAACACTCAATGTGATAAAGGGAGCATTCAAAAGGAATGAGAAAGGACAATTTATTCAACAAATGATTTGAGGAAATTTGGCTAGCTCTTTGGTAGAAAGAAAGAAAGAAAGAAAAAGAAAGAAAGAAAGAAAAAGGAAGGGAGGGAGGAAGGAAAGAAAGAAGGAAGGGGGGAAGGAAGGAAGGGAAAGAAATCAAATGTGACTCTATCCTTATACCATGCATTACAATAATTTCCAGATGGATTAAATGGGTAAATATAAACAAATATGCATCCCCCTAAAAAACAGAGGAAAATACAGACAAATATTTAAAACAGATCAATTATTAAAACACTACTTTAAAATGATTTATAGTAAAAGTATATTATATGCTCACCAGGGAGTCTGCTTCTCCCTCTCCCTCTGCCTCTCTCCCCTACTTATGCTCTCTCTCTGTCTCAAAGAAATAAATAAAAAATCTTAAAAAAAGAAGTTAAAATTTTGGCATTTTTCTTTCTTTTTTTAAGAATTATACAGATAGAAGAATTTGCTATTTCTTACAAAAGGGGGAGAAAACCATTTACCAATCTATGAGAGCGAGGCCCCCTCTCTCATTATATTTCTTTTCTACTTAAAATCCGACTTAACAGAAATGGCCAAAAAAGAGGAACAAAATACCCACACAAATCAATATATATAAACATGTTTTGCCTAGTAAGTAATCAAAATATATACACATATGTATGGATGTGTGTGTGTCTATGTATGTATATATATATATACACACACACACAACATATATATACATATACATGTGTGTAAATATATACTTTATATACAAGGATGTATAAATAGTATATACTTACATATATATACAATCATGTTCTGCTTCATGACTAAACAAAAGTGTGCAGGTTAAAAACTGCAGTGAAATGCAAATTAGCATCTTTTAAAAAGTTACTAAATTCTAAAAAGAGATCAAAAGGGACAGAAGTTAAATGTTCACAGCCTCTCTGCATCATAACCTGGCAGTCTGTATAAATGTGGTTTCTTAAGCATGTTTTTGACTCAATAATCACACTTCTAAGAATACGGCTCAAAGGAATAATCAAGGATGCAGACAATGATTTATTTGTAATATGTGCATTTCCAGTACTAGTTATAATAGTGAAAACCTGGAAACAACCTAAGTCAACAGTAATAGGAAGCATTTGAATAAATTCCAATAGATCAAAACAGTGGCATTTAATGTAGTCACTTGAAAAGGTGCTTCCCAAGCACATTTACCTATCTGGAATAATTCTTATGATATATCGTTAAGAGAGAAAACCCAAAATATGTAACATTCAGACCGGAACATATTATGATCTTCATTCTTTTAAAACACACGGTATGTATAATGTGCATTTATGTGTAGACATATATGAAGACCAAAGGAAATATACTGAAATCTTAACAAGGTCCTTGCAGTGGTGGGATTTTGAGCAATTTTTATACTTTTTCTGGTTTTTGTTTTCTCCATTTTATACTTTGTCTATAGCTTTACGATGAGCAAACAGGCAGCCAATTGACCTTGTTTTAAGGAGCTTCAAAGGGCAGAACTAGGACCAGGAGCAGCAGGAGAACAAGTGAAGCTAGTATTATCAGAAAGGCACTTCCAACAAGCAGAAATGTCCAACGTGGAGCAGATCTCCAGGGGCTTCTCTCTGCCATCCTGGGAAGTGTCCCATCAGAGGCTGGGTGACCACCCACTAGAGTATTCCACAGCGGGAACGGGTCGTGAGGACTCTGCTTCCCAGCCCTGGCTGACTCCAGCCATCTGGGGGAGGGGGAGGTGGTAGAATGCAGATTCCTGGGCACATACCTCCATCTACCTGAATCGAAGCTCTGGGACTGATGTCTGGAAATTTATATTTGCTTTGAATTTCCCCAGGGCCTTCAGAGGAAGCAGTCAGATAATTTCTGCACTTAGGAATCCCCGGATTAGAAGACTTAAAGCTGCTTCCAATGTAGGATCTCAAAGCAAATGCTGAGACTAGAGATCATCTGACTATCTGCATTATAAAATCCAAGACAGTAATACAGATACGGGCGGAAGTGTGCTGGATGGGGCTGGAGGGAGGATGGAGTCACTTGAAGTCACCAGTGAAGCTAGCTGAAGATCAGCCTTGCCCACTGTTTAGTTATTTGGCAGTTAGCCTCTGATCTAAGGGGCCTCACACTGTAACCTGCAGGAGAGAATGTTTGCATTCTTAGAAAATATATATTGACTATTTAGCAGTAAATGGGCATTTTGTCCACAATGAACTCTCAGATGGTTCAGAAGAAAAGAATATTTGCTGTATCTATCTATAGGTTAAGGCCGATAGGTGATAGGTAGATATATACATAGATACATTGATAAGTAGATGATAGATAATTGGTAGACAGATGATAGATAATTGGTAGACAGATGATAGATAGCAAAATGGATGGATGGAAGGGAGAGCAAGAATATACAAAAGGAACTAAACTAGAAATTTAGGTGAACAATAAATGGGGGTCTTTGTCTTAGTTTTGCATCGTTTCTGTATGCTTGAAATTATATTCAAGTAAAATGTGACCCCACAAAAAAAAAAATTAAAAGGCATATCAAACACAGTAGTAATCTCTGGGGCACAAATCTAAATCACCAGGCCTGCTTTTCCATCATTCATTTATCCAACCAACATCGACCGAGAGCCCTCCATTCAAAACACGTGGGGAAGATCAGGGATCAAAACAGTTTCCTACCCTCCCCATGGTCCTATTCGAGTTAGGCAAACACAAAATGCAGCTCTGGGGCCCTGAGACTGAACTAGAATCTCTGGGGAAGTGCCCCGGGACCCAGATCACATAAGGTTCCTGGGTGTTGCTTTAAGTACTAATGCTATGGGGCTTTTCAAAATATGGGCTGTAACTCAGACGTGGTTTGTAATAGCAATTTTGTGAGCCAAAAAGTGTTTTGTTTTGTTTTGCTTTTCTAATTAAAATAACAGAAAGAGAAAGATCGAGAATGCTGACACATGGTGAAGAGTGGCCATAATTTTGTAATACATTGGCTTCGGTGCCCTGGGTCTCTATGTAAGCCGGGTTTCATCTAGAAAATCCTGCCATGAAAGAGGGTCCGTGAAGTACATCCCTGCTTTCATCCTGTTTAGCCCAACAGTTCTCCCTGCACCCAACCTGGAGGGCCCGGGAGGCTGGGGCAGGCCGGCCGCCATGAGAAGGGACAGGCTGTTCTGGGGACTTGCCTCCCTGGACATCTCCCTGTCCTATGCACTCCTCACCCTTCTGGCAGCGCCCAGAGCTCTCCTCCCCCACAGAGCGCAGGGCTCCAGCACATGGCCCATCCTGTCCTCTGATGCACGTGGCCCAGCTCAGCACACGGTCTCTGCCCACGCTCTGTGGCAGAGGGTGGCGCATCACACAGAAAGGGACCTCGTGTCTCCATGGGCCGGGATGCTTTTTTGAGGGAACAAGAACAGAGGGCATAAATAATGCCACCGATTTTGTGGGCCAAAGTGCCGGGTATTGGATTCAGGCCCCTCGTGTCTGATCGAAATCCTACGCAATCCCAGCTTCTCTGCCCCAGATGGGAGCTAACAGGTGTCTGAAATCACAACAGAACAGGAAATGAGCTGAGAAATCGTCCCCGGCGCTCTGGGGACCCGAGAGCCTGCTGAGCTTTCCAGAGCAAGGATGCCCCTGTGGTTTGCTTGTGAGCTGCCCAGAAGGTTTGCTGACACTAAGAAGAGAAATCCAAAGCTAGGTCGGCCTCAGGGGCCGGGGCCGGGGAGTCTCGAACCGTGTAGAAAGCAGAGATGCACTCTGGAGGCCTCAGAAATGCTTTCCTCTCCATCTCACGGCAAAAGGAGTTCTCCCAAGGAACCGAGAATGGAGTTACTCAAAAGAAAACCTGCTGACCTCACCAAGACAATCCCTTTCCTGTTCTGAGCCTGGGAAGCGCCCCCGGTGAACCCCAAGAAATGAAGTTGCTCATCAGCAGAGGACAGAATTAGATACTCTCAGATTTACTCAGCGACATTTCATGGCGCTAGGAGCCAACCCTTCACCTCAAACCAAAGCCCTGAAATGCTTGCTTCGGTGCCGTGGTGGTAGAAAGGCCTTCTATCAAAGGCAGGCGCCAATACCACAAGCCAAAGACAAATAACAGAGGAAATCATTGAGACCATGACCTCTTGGTGACCTCTTAGAGCTAAATCTTTGCTAGACCTCAGATTATCAAACGGGCCACCAGCCCGCCCAGAGCAGTTTATGTATGAGGGCATGGAAGCCACCTCAGCATGTAGAAGCCTGGCTTTCTAGAAGCTTGAGAAGAGACACTCCAAAGGCATTTCTTGTTTTATTCCCCCAGAACAAGGAGTTGATGTTTAGGTGAAGAAACCCTTCTGGGAAATGAGCTCATTCCTGGGGGCTCCACTGGGGTCATCAGGAAAGGTGTTTGCTTGCGAGTCTGGATGGCACCAACCCTCTGTCCAGTGGTGAGGCATTAATTAGTTTTTGAGAAATGTGGTCACTCACTAGCAAAAAAATGACCTGGCAGGACGTCACAAGGGCCTCCTCATCCCATAGAAGCAGACTCATGGCGGGTGGGGGTGGGGGTGGGCACTGAGCAGGTTCCCCTCTCAAGACAGTGTCAGGGCACACTAAGGAGACGCCTGGCCCCCCGTGTCCAGTTTCCTCGGAACCCCTGAGGCCCAAGACAGCAACTGAGGCTGAAGGACACCAGTGTCTGACAGGCAAGGCTTGGTCTCTAAATTGCCCTTGGAGCGTCTGACCTGAAAACTGAGGCAAAGCCAGCTAAGTCCTCAGAGCGAAGGTGTGGAGAGGAGCCAGAAGACAAAATCTGACCCTCAGTTGGATAGAAAGGAGATCTTGACAACAGTGTGTGTGGGGGGGGGGGGGGGGGTCAGACAGGTCTAATTGGCATCTCTTAGTGGAAGACTCACCAAGGAGTACAAAGGTCAATTGATAGAGATTGTAAATGTAGAAACAGACGTCATTGTCTGTTGGACTCCTGTCTTCTCTTGTCAAAGAGGTCATCTCCATCCCAGAATCTAAAAATGGCCTCAGAGTTTGGAAGGCTTCTGTCCTCAGCTGGCTTAGGTGCCTCTTCTGAGTCCTCACCAGTAATATGAAGGATTCTAGTGAGGTAAGTGGATTTCAAAGTCTGCTTTAGTCATAGGACGTTATTCAAACAATTTCTATTGTCATATAAGTAAGTTAACCAGTTACAGGAGAAGCAACTCTTCAGGTTGAAACAGGCCTCCTCTGGGTTCCTCCCAGGGCCCCTCATGGTACAGTTTAACCGAGAATAGGGGGCTACTGCTCAGGTCCTCCCAGCCTGGTTCTGGAGCTCTGTGACCTGTTCCGAATGTCCCGCAGACATTTGTGGCTTCTCTCCTTGGCCCATCGTGGGGTAGTTGTGCACATAGTGTATCTGACCCAGCGAACCCTGAGTCCCCTGTTTCAGCACACACACCCTCTAGGAGTGAGCTAGGCCAGGCCCTGGTTTGATGATGGGTGAGAATGACAACCCAGACCTGGCTAATGTCACCATCACTTTGGTTTTCTGCCACAGCACCCAACAAGCAGTGGAAAAAAATAGGAAATTGAGGAAGGAAAAAAAAGAACTAATAAAATGCTTTCATGCACAGGACCTTAGCTTAGTACCCTAATCCTATTTACATATACAGAATCCGTTCTCAGGAATCCCATCATAAATACTCCCTTATTCAGAGAACTGTCAGTTTATACCCATTCTTTGTGAATGCCAAACTAGGGTCTTGTGCATGAAAACATTTTATTCAATCTCACAGTTACCAAATTTTTTTTCAAGGGGCCCAAGAAGTCTAATGTATTTGATTCACCTGGAGTTTGCATTATATTGCTTTTTCTCCAAAGAGGATATGCCTTCCTGAATTTCACTAATCTTTATCAGAGACTCCAACAATCTGCTGACTCTAGTGGACATCTGTCCATTATCTTCCTGACATCCACTGTCTTTCCTTCCAAAGACTTCGCTTGGGTCCCCTTGCTTGTTCTATCCTGAGTCCGTGTCGTCTAGAGCGGGCTGCATGCTCCGCCCTGGGTGAAGACGGGATCATTCCTAGGCCGGAGCAAATGAGTGCCTCCCATGGGCTTGGCCACACACCTGGCCAAGTGAGGGGTAGAATACACATGAAATGAACTCCTTCTATCAGACTGAGGCTCAGGGCCTTGCATGAGTTTCCCACTGGACTTAAAGTTGAGAAGATCGGCCCCTGGAGCCGCCATAGCCGTGCCGCCATGTAGGACAAGTGTAGAGCTGGCAGGACCCCCATGGGAAGGGCAAGAATGAAGCCAACACAGTGGAAGGTGGAGCCAGGATGAGGAGATAAATTCTGACCTGAAGACTTCATTTGAGCTGAATTATGTGAATTGATAAATTCTCGTTTGACTTACGCCAGCCTGACTCAGTTTATTTAAGTCACTTGTAACAGAACGAGTTCCAATTTATGCAATGATTGTGGCGCTCTTCCTAGAAAGGAAAAATGTTTGCTGCTTCTGATTTCTATAGGTTTAGGCCACTAACACTACTGTAAAATAGGAGTGGTGGTAGTAGTAGTAAATCCTACGTATCGAAGACTTTCACCCCCAGGCGCTATACCTACAGCTTTATACGCATCATCTCATTGATAACTTTTTTTTTTTAGATTTTTAAATTTTATTTATTTATTTTAGGGAGAGAGAGAGTGAGCCTGCATGAGCAGGGGAGGGGCAGAGTGAGAGAGAATCTGAGGCAGACTCCGCACTGAGTGCACGAAGCCAGACCTGGGGCTCAATCCCATGACGGCGAGATCACAACCTGAGCCAACACCAAGAGTCGGATGCTTAACTGACCAAGTCACCCAGGCGCCCCTCATTGGTACTCTCATCTCCATTTTACAGATAAGAAAACAGAAGTGACTAATGTCACAATAGCTTACAAGTGTCAGAGATGAAATTTAAACCCCAGCGTGCCTGATCCCATAGCCATGACCAGCTATTACGTGGTAGGCGCCATGTGGGCACGAGGGACAAAAGTGACATATGTTGTCCTTGTCCTTCAGGAACTTTCATTCCAGTGAGAGAGAGAGAGATACAATATGTGGGAGCCATGGAGTCAACCCTCTCTCCACCCCATGTCCCAGTATGACCTTATCTGGTCAGTGCCAATTGCTTTTTTTCTCAGCCGGTCGTGGTACCGCATTCCTGAAGCAGGGGAGGTCATTTGGAAATATATGGAACGTTTTCTGGTTGTCACAATGACTAGTTGGTGGGATTTAGTGGACACAGGCCAGGGATGTTAGATGGTCTGAAAGGTGCAGGATGGTCCCACCCAACATAGGTAGTCCCATCAAGTGCCAATAGTCCACCACTGAGAGACCCTCAAGGGTAAAGTTAGATATTGAAATAATCCACCCCAGAACTGGTGGCAGATATGCAAAGAGATATCATTAGTGTTGCTTTACTAGAAAAATAAAAATAAAGTTCCAAAGTCTATGAAAAGCACTTAATAAAACATAGTGTCATCCCCAAAGCATCCCGCTGCCAACCATGCATAGAACCTTTACTGCTTATAAGCAAACCTTACACCAAAGTTTCTCTCTATGATTATAAGCCCATTGAATTTTGTTTCCTCCCCAAGATATTTAAGATCCAAGTTTCTCTCGGGGCACCCAGGTGGCTCAGTTGGTTGAGTATCTGCCTTTGGCTCAGGTCATAATCCCAAGGTCCTAGGGACTGAGCTCTGTTTTGGGCTCCCTGCTCAATGGGGAGTCTGCTTGCTTCTCCCTCTCCCTTTGCTCCTCCACCTGCTCATGCTCTCATTCTCTAAAATAAACAAATAAAAAATTTTTTAAAAACTTAAAAAAAAAATCCAAGTTTCTCTGAGAATAGCCCAGCCCGTGGCCAGCTCTCATCCTTTCCAAGTGTGGTCTTGAGCCCCTTGCAAGGATACTGGATGATGTCTACCCTCCCCAGTCTCTATATCCAGATTCTCTATTTTCCTTCTCTTCCCCCGCTTCTTCTCATGCCCCCTTTCCATCATTGGTCATCTCTTTAAAAACGTACTCAAACTCAAAATGTGAAGGTCTGACCGTACTGTGCACATTTCTACAGTTTGTAGGTTCCTTGCGCTTCCTAGTTCAGTTTAGAGGGAATATCACCAGCGTGTCCTCCAGGAACCCAACCGCTCCACCCAACATAGCATGGCTTCTATGCTGCTTCTTGGGTTTGCAGCCACGTATCCTCAAATATCAGCCCAACCACCAGGGTCTTCACTCTGGGGGATTTGTAAGTCATTAAAAAGAGAATCTGTGGTGCATCGGTGTGGCGCTATGAAAAGCAGACACTGAGATGAGATTAGATGTAGAAGGGAAATGCCTGTGAATGATAAAGAGTGCAGGGAGCCCATGCAGGCATGGAGAGCTTCCAGACGGTGATGTAGGTCTGACATCTGTGAAAGGAGAGGAGGGAAGGAGGATGGGGCAGGAAGAGCCAGAGAGCACAACCTTGAGATGGGATCAGGCTGGCCGTTTGAGTACCGGGGCAAAGGTCACCCGTGGGAGGAAGAAATGGCTTGGGGAGTAGTGGCCCAGCTCTTGGGCCCCCGGTCTGCTCAGCTCAGCACCTGGCCTCTAGCCAGCTACCTTCCCCGAGCAGCTTCTGGTGGCCACACACAGTGTTGTGGGTATTTTTAGAGTGGAAGTCATTCGTCATATAGTGTGTGTGTGTGTGTGTGTGTGTGTGTGTGTGTGTGTTTAAAAGAAAGAAGATTGCCTTGAAAATTAGGGTCTGAACTGTGACATGATAAAATCACGATAAGACCGAAAGCGAATCTTTCTGTCTGGGAGACCAAGCCTAACCCCCAACTTCAGGGCTCTTAGCCTGGCTGACCACTTTCCAAAGGAATGGACCTGGAAATGCCAAGACTGCAAAGTATTCTGGGATGGCTGGGCACCCAACATGCTGCATTAATCGGAGAGGGAGAAAAGTCCTCTGTTTTGGCCTGAAATCAGGAGAGTTATTTTGGGAGTAGCCCTCCTCAGTGACCCAGACATGACCAGCTGAGGTCCAAAGCTCTGAAGAACACAAGCCTGGAGAGTGCTTTTCTATGCCCTGCGGTTCTTTCTCCATAGGGCTTTCTGCATAAATCTGCTACAAATCTGGCATTCACCTTCTCAGGGAAGCTTGCAGAGAAGCAGATCACTGTCATTAGAGGTGGTGAGCTTTCCTGGGAAGTGACTTTGCCTGCCTCTCCGAGGGCCCTCATGACTCACAGTCTTCAGCCTGGTAAAAAAGCATTCAGAGTTTACCTATCCAAACCAAATCTTGGGAGCCCGTCGTCTGCCAGCAGAATAACTCCCTAGAAGAAAGCCTCAGAAATGACCATCATGTCTACAATGTTTATGATGTTTACTATGTCAAAGTCTCTACCACGAGCTGCCAGGTGCCAGCAGGGATTCAAAGAAAAGTAATGCTAGTCCGATAGGGAGGCCTGGCGAATCCTGCTCAGGTCACCCATGAGCACACCCAGACCCTCCTCCTACTCCAAAGGGAACGATAAACCAGTTGTGATGACTGATACTATGCCTCTCTGCATGATCTCATCTTATAATTAGAACAGCCCTATCAAGAAAGTGTTTTCATAATCCCTCTTGGAGAGATGAGGACCCCCCGGGCTCACGTGCTAAAGTAATTTGCTTAAACTAACCCAAGCAGCAACGGCTGTTCTGACTTCAGAGCTGGTACCTTACCCACACCTTCCTATCACCCAATCTCTGTGATCAGGGCAGATCCAGTTTTGGGGGGCCGGAAGCTTATACATTTGGGGGAGCAGCCCTCATTAAAATGAAAATAAATTTAGAAGGGGTCCTTGCGAATGAGGAAGCCTGAAGCTTAAGCTTCATTAGCTTGCCAGTAAATCCACTTTTGATTGTTATACTTAATACTGTTAATAGGAAGAAGAATAACCCTTCTTCCAATCCAAATATAGGAAAACCGGGCTGGTTTAGGGTTTTAGAATTGACTTTGACGAACAACGTTGTTCTAGGCACTCAGAGACCCGTGTGCCCCCCTTCCCACCTCCATGCCTCTGACGCATGCCCCACCCGCTCCAATTCTCTTCGTGTTATCTCTGCATCTTTAGTGGTGCCTCTCACTATCAACTTCTTCATAATTATCATATTTATAGCTAACATTACTCGTGTGCCAGACATTGCTCTGAGCTTTGTTCTCACTGCCCCATAAAAAACCTTGTACCGTTGCCACTTCTCGGCTGAAGGAGCTGGGGCTCAGGGAGATGAAACAGTTTGTCTCTGGAATGTGCACACTTAACCACCGCACCACGGGGCTGTGAGCAGCCCAGGTAAATCAGACATTAACACAAGAAAACTTCATGTAATCCAGAATGCTTAACATTAGGATGTTAGGATGCTTAACAAGGATATTAGGATCCTTGATGCTTAACAAGTGTCAGAGATGGAATTTAAACCCCAGCATGCCTGATCCCATAGCCATGACCAGCTATTATGTGGTAGGCGCCATGTGGGCACGAGGGACTAAAGTGACATATGTTGTCCTTGTCCTTCAGGAACTTTCATTCCAGTGAGAGAGAGAGATACAATATGTGGGAGCCATAGAGTCAACCCTCTCTCCACCCCATGTCCCAGTATGACCTTATCTCGTCAGTGCCAATTGCTTTTTTTCTTCTTTTCTTTTTTTTTAAAATTATTTATTTATTTGAGAGAGAGAGAGAGTCCGAGCAGGGAGAGGGGCAGAGGGAGAGGGAGAAGCGGACTCCCCACTGAGCAGGGAACCCAATGCGGGACTCGATCCCAGGACCCTGAGATCATGACCTGAGCCGAAATCAAGATTTGGGCTTAACCGACTGAGCCCCCAGGTGCCCCACAATGTCCTGATAAAGCATCAGGTATCAAGGCTAGATGTTCTGTAAGTCACCGATGCAATACTTAGGTCAGAATCTCTTCTTGGCACGTGTGAATAGTATAAGAGCAAGAACGTATTTCAAGTCAAATCAGCAATTCTGAGACATAGAAGACCTTGACAATGTGTGATTTAATGATAAGAAATACATTTTTTCCCCTGGATTGCAAATTTTGAAGGCCAAAGAATAAGCTCAACAAAGCCTCAATTCAAATACTTTGCATAAGTATTATGCTTTTGTAGTCATTATCAAATTGTTGGTCCCAGAAAGGGGTGCTACCCCTGAAAAACTAGCCAGGAATGGTGTCTGAGGAAACAAGGGGTGGGGAGGGGATTGGGGTGTGTGTGTATGTGTGTATAAAATTATCTGGTCAAATGGGCTTGGCAGTCTTCTTCCTGGGGCTGAGGCATCTTGGAGAGTGCATATCTGAGTTATGTTCCTTGAGCTTCAATGTTTGAAAGAACTTCAAAATTTACCTAGTTCAACCCTTGATTTACACATGAGGGCAGTGGGACCCTGGAAACCAAAGGTCACAGAGCTAATGAGCATCATTCATTTAACAAACTAATCGAACACAGATGGGTAGAGAACTTTCCACTGCACCACGCTGTTCTGTGGCTAAGATAGGCTATGTGCACAGCATCAGGAATCCTGCAATTAAAAAACAAATTCTGTCTATGACATAGACATGGAAAGTTTCCATTGGTCTGGGCTCTGCCTATCTATCCACCATTATCTCCCACAGATCCTCAGTATGGACTCTTGGTCTTTGTATTTCCCAGAAAATACTCACTATGCACTCTTGTCTTAGCTTGGGCTGCTCTAACGGAATCCCATAACCTGGTGTCTTCTAAACAAACAAAACAAAATTGATTTCTCACGGTTCCAGAGGCTGGCAGTCCAAGATCCAGGTGTCAGCATGCTTGGCGTCTGGTGAGAGCCTCTTCTAGGTTGCAAACTGCTGACTCCTTGTTATATCCTCACGTGGTAGAAAGAGGAGGAGCTAGCTCTCTGGACTCTTCTTATCAGGGCAGTAATCCCATTCATGAGGGCTCCCTCCACCGCCATGACCCAATTACCCTCCAAAGGCCCCCACCTCCAAACAGCAACCCACTCGGGATTAGATGTCAATACATGAATGTTGGGAGGGGGATATAAACACTCGGTCCATAGCAACTCTCATGGCTCTTAGCCTTTATACAAGCTCTTATCTCCATCTGGATTGTTTTTCTTCTTGTCCTCCAGCAGATGAGCTCCTTCATTTGTCAAGACTCAGAAGCATGACCTTCGCGGGGAAGCTTCTGGTAAAGACCCCTCTTCATCCAGGAAGAATTAGTTTGATCCCTCTTCTCTTTGCTCACGCACAGCTGTAAAGGCTTGAGCACTTACCCCATCGTGTTTTGGTTCTTGGTTTAATTGTGTCCTTCCATTAAACTCTGAGCTGCTTAACGCCAGAGATCCAATGTTGCTCATTTTTATAAGCATCTAATGGCCACCCTCTAGTGAGTACAGAAAAAAATGATAACAGTAATAATTAACATCTAATCCCTATAAGAATCCTGAAGGGAAAGTGTGGTAGGGATACCCATACATTACCAGTGTTCACCAAGATTTCTTGCTCTCCAGGTTAGGGGTGGCCATGTGACTCGCTTTGACTAATGACATTTAAGCAGAGGCAATCTCTATCACCTCCATGTATAATCATCTGAGCGCAGGGGCTCTTGCTGCAATGGTGGACCCAAAAGCCTTGTCTTGGGCAGGCAAGGTCATAAGGTGGTGAAGGCTCAGTCACCCTCTGCTGACGCACGTTGGACATATAGGATGGGCGAGAAAGAAATCTTTGTTGTTTTCAATCACTGATATCTTATGTTTGCTACAACAGTATAGAGAGGCAAATTCTCTTCTAACTCCTTCCCAGATCCTCTGATATATCCATTTCCTAATTCTACCTCAGCTGTTGGAGTTTGCTCACAGCAACCCTGTAAGGTTTTTACACATTAAGTATTTGTCTTTTCCTAAAAGCAATAAAGAGCGTGTTATCGGTGTGTTCGTTTTGCAATAAGGTTTTTTAAAGTCATTAAAAGAGTTCTTTTTTACTTTCTGCTAAGCAAACATAGTATCTTTCATTAAATGTCAAACACAAATGTTTTTGTCTGCTATGGTTCCCTTTTTTATGTATTTTATTCATTTTTTATTGAATCTTATTTATTTTTATTTGATATAACATCATACAACATGTTGGTTTGACACATTTATATATTGCAATATGATTACTATTGCAGAATTAGCTAACATCTCTATCATATAACAATTGTCTTTTTTTTTTTTTTTTGGTGACCGGCATAATTAAGGTCCAGTCTCTTAGCGAGGTGGATATCTATAATACAGTACTATTGTCTATAATCACTACGTTGTACATTAGATCTTCAGGTCTTATTTATCTGCTAGTTGCAGGTTTATACCCTCAAATAACATTTTTCTTATTCTCCCACCCCCCAGCCCCTGGTAACCACCCTTCTACTCTGTTTTTATGCATTTGGCTCTTTTAGATTTCACATATAAGTGATATCATACAGTATTTCTCTTTCTTTGTCTGACTTATCTCACTTAGCACCATGTCCTTAAGGCCTGCTCTGGTTTCCTTAAAGAAATTTTTACTTGAAAAAGGAAAAAAAAAGTCAATTCTCTTTTCTAGCAGTATCAATGAGTTGGTAAAGCACTGAAATTAGGTTGGATGAAGGAAATAGAAATTTGAGGCTCAGGCGCCTGGGTGGCTCAGTTGATTAAGCGCCTGCCTTCGGCTCAGGTCATGATCCCAGGGTCCTAGGATCAAGCCCCGCATCCGGCTTCTTGCTCAGTGGGGAGCCTGCTTCTCCCTCTGCCCCTCCCCCGCTTGTGCTTGCTCTCTCTCTCTCTCTGTCTCAAAAATAAATAAATTAGTTAATTAGAAATTAAAAAAAAAAGAAATTCGAGGCTAAAGAAAGCACTGTTGTTTGTCTAATTCAGCCCAAGGACCCTTCCGTGGAGGCTTGAAACATAGTGTTCTCCAGGAAGTCAGGTTAGTACGAGCTAGTGTTTAAGAGCACGATTTCAAAGCCAAATGAGTTCCAGTCCAAACTCTGCCTTGTTCTATGACCGTGGCTACATCATTGAACCTCTTGGAGTCTTAGTTTTATCATCTGTGAAATGGGCAAATAATAGCTACCTTCATATGGTTGTTATATGGATTACATCCATGAGTTCATGTTGATAAAGCCCTTGGCACGGTTGCCTTTGGTGAAGAGAAATTTTAAGCCAGCCATAAATAAGACCTGCCCCTCTGCATAGCTCGGGTGAAAGAAAAATCACAATGGTATCATGAGGAAGTGGCTGTAATACTCAAGGAAACCAACCTAAGTTGGCTCATCTTCACAATTCCTGTTCTTTCAGCAATCTGTTGGCTCAAGAAATTAGGAGGTGAACCGGCAGAGTCAGAGAATGTGTTCTTTGCTCTAGGGAGTTAAAGATTAGGGTACAGTTAGCTATTTAGAGCTATTTACACATTCTCTAGGCCCAAACCAATCTTGCTCTTAAAATCCTAGCTTAAATTTCTGCCTCATCCTATATACATTCCTTGCCTATATTTTTATTCCTCCATACACCTGGGAAAAAATTAGCATACTCTACACACAGTTATGTACTTGACCTTTCATTTCGGTATGTATTCAGTTGGTAGCTGTAGATGAAAGTGTAAAGATCTGGGGTGCCTGGGTGGCTCAGTCAGTTGAGCGTCCTACTCTTGGTTTCAGCTCAGGTCATGATCTCAGGGTCCTGGGATGGAGCCCCACATTGGGCTCCACACTCAGCAGGAAGCCTGCTTGGGACTCTCTCTCTGTCACTACCCCCCCCCCAACGCCCCCGCTCCCATGCTCTCTCTCTCTCAAATAAATAAATAAATCTTAAAAAAAAAATGTGTAGAGATCTTCCTTACCCAGTTTACAGGTAGAAATTGTTGTGCAGCTGGGCCATAATTCATTCACCTGGTTCCCAGAGCAGACATTAAACTGTTTCCACGTAGGACTTTCATGAATAGCCTTTGCACCCATAAGCGCACATCCTTAAAGTCCTTTTAAACTGAGAAAATGTGTTAGGCTTAGCACTGGAGGTTACTCCTCCACATTGATGGTAAGTGATACATTTCCTTCTCATTTGTGGGACTACCCATTTTTCTGGCTTCAATTAAAATTAAAATTAATGTCCTGTAAATATTGATGTGATGGCTTCTGCCAAGTTGGAAATGGGGATTATCGTCCTCATTCCGCTAGGGGCGGGAATGTTTGGAAACTCTTTTTTCCTTTGTCTTGGTCACTTCACTTTACTGACGGGTCCGACAGTGAGACCCACGGATATGATTCCCAGCCAGTTGCTCTCAGCCAACTCCTTGGTACTTTTCCAAATCAGTCCTTTTGTAGACGACGATTAAAATCCTTCAGTATGCTCCACACCATACTTTAATGCTAAGTAGGAAAGAACCGCTATGTGAGGTCATTGTCAACTGTTACCTTTGTATTTAGAATTAGAAAATAAACGAAGTCCACAGGATGAATGTCTCGGAGAACCTGGGGCTTCCAGAATGTTCTTTAGCTTGAGGAATGTGAGCTCAGCAGTAGCAGAGGACTAGAGACTCCACTTTCTTTCCCCACTTCCTCCTCATCCCTGTGCCAAAGATCCCTAGGTCCCTGGTGGGAAAATGAGCCTATCTTTTTAGGCATCCAGACATCGTAAGCCCCAAACACTCATAAGGTAAAAGTTACATCTACAGAATTTCATTCAATCGTTTCTATCATGACCTAATGGTCAGACCTTAGGCCTGGGATTTGTTCCTAACTCTGACCTTAATTCACCTGGCAGCTTTGAGTTTATCATTTCCCCACTGTCTCAGTTTATCCATTGGTACAAAGGAATGACTATTTATTTGTGATCATCAAATAATAATTGCGCTTCACTTAGAGATCTCCCAGTGAAGTGAGTGGCTATGATTCCCATACATACCAGGGTGACACAGTGAATATTGATCCTATTACGTATTTCTCACTACAGCCCTAGGAGGAAGGCATTATTACATCCTCTGTTGACAGCCAAGGACACTGAGGCTCAGAGAAATTAACTAATTTTCCCACAGGTGTCAGAATAAGTGACTTGTGGAGTCAGGGTTCAAATTGGACTTTAAAGACTGTGCTTTCCCAAAGTCAAATTAGATTTTGTTAAACAGAATCCTCAATGCAAAGTCCTAAACATTTATCTTCTGTGTCCAAAGTCTTCTGAAAATGTATGCATAAAAGACTCTCTTACAGGAGTTACCATTAATATCACAGTCAGTCAACAAGATTTATAAACTACCCTTTATGTCTTACCAAGAATAATGGCAGTAACATTTTGCATTCCAGACTCCTTTTCAACTTCTCAAAAGACTATCTGTATTTACTGATGCATTTTATTCTCCCCAAAATACTATGATTTCTCAGAGATGAGGGGAAAGAATTTGTCTAGTCAATCATAGTTTCCTGACTGACCCTTCATCCATTGAAATTTCTTTTGGGAGGAGGACTGTGTTTATGCATGAGCGATTCAATTATGTTATTGAATTTTTTAGGTAAAAGAATAAGTGTTTGTTGTAATGACCCAAATATTCCAGATCTGTTTTTGAGGTTAATCACTTGCCCCTTTCTTCTTCCAATCCTTCTGAGGTTGGCCATGGTAATGGATTGGTATATAACCTTCCATCCATTGGATTTCCATCCAATCCATGACTGAGTCATGTAGTAAAAGGTACTTCCTCCAGGAAGCCAGGAAGTATGATCTTTACAAATTTCGGCACAGGAACCCATCCGCAATTCTCCCACTGGCCCTAGAGTCTAATCCCGCCTTTCTTATTCATCCTATGCCTGAATTACTCTTCCCAGAGAGAGGCCTCCAAACCTGACCATCTACAAAGTAGGATCCCAGGATTAGTTGGCACTGGCTGAGCTTGCTCTGTTCCCAGTTTGTCACCCACTTGAGATAGTACCTGTTCAACAGAGTACATGAAAGTTGTGAGCCAAACCCACCCTGTCACCCTAGCCAGTTGTCCATCAATTTCCACCGATGATACTTTATGGTCTGTAGGGATGCCTTTATAAGAACTTGAAGCTGGGAGTGAAGTCCTTGTGCACACAGTACTCCCTGATACAAAGCCCATCTTCTGTTCCTCCCTTCCTGCCATTCCCCTGACAGCATGAGAGTGTCTCTTGGGCTCTGTCCTAAGATCGTTTTATAATCATTTAACTTACACTCACATCACATCAATTTTGACATCATAATGTGATCTGCATTGATTTGAGGATGCCATTAAGATGAGCTCATAACTATGTCAAAATCTCTGTTGAGTAAATAAAGAACCGATTTTGAATGTGGGGAATGATGTAGGATGGAAAGATCACGGAAGGAGACTAGAAACAATACAAGCCCAGTAGGGAAATTTTAGACATCAAACAATTTTTTTTAACACAAAATACCAAAGGTCACTAGTCTCCCACATCAAATGCACAGACAATTTTTTTAAACAAATCCATTTCAGTCTGGGTCTTGAAACAAGTCTAAAATATGTGATTTTGTTAAGAAGGTTCTAGGATAATTTTAAGTTTGTTGTTTTTAAGAAAGGAAGGCGGAACTGTTTCGGATGTTGGAGGAGGGAGGGGAGGGAGAATAGCACTGTTTCATCTCTGTCCCTCATTCAGCACATGCATTTCAACCTCTCCTGAGTGGTTGACACCTGAATAACTGATCTCGAAGTACAGAATTCCAAAATCATCCTCATCTGCAGGCTTAAGATGCCACCAGAGGGGCAAAGCGGGATCCAAAATGCAGCTTTGTGGCACTTTTTAGAGGGCCGGCGGCCCCCTTTATACTCAATGAAGGCTGACTGGGGCACCCATAATTTGCCCAACATGCGCCACCTGCATCTATCTTGGCAGTGGTTCAACAAGAGGGTGAGGTTTGGCCCAAGGTGGGTGCAATCAGCAGGTAAACCTTCCTTCCCCCATCCCATCCCGTCTGAAGAAGGCGGATGGAGACAGAAGAGTTTGCAAGTTGAGTTCCCGCCGACCTTAACTGGAAATAACTTGCTCTCTTTCTCATCTGCAGCTGTATCCTCCTCGGGGAGCTGTCCAACTCAGTGTGATTCTAAACATCTGTCAGCTAAATCAGGGCTCCAAATTTAGCACTCGGGAACATGATGTGGATTTGTGATGCTCGCTAGAGAACCCCGGATCCATAAACCACGCTCACATGAGACAGCCGGGTGGTATTCTGGTTGGCAGTTTCATCTATGACACATTTAATTTGCCTGCACATTTATGAACATTATGTAAAGGGAAAGAGTGACCATTTCCCTGAAAACAGATTTGCGAATGGCCACAAGATCAATACCGGAATGGAAAGTCTTTATACTGGGAACACCGGATTGTTTTCCTATCTGATCAGTTGCCTGGAATTAAGAAATATTCCCAATGGAGTGGTTTTGCCTGAATTTCCTGAAACTCTATTCTCTACCCTGAGCTGCGTCTCTGGTCCAGCTACAACTTGGCACCACGGTGCCCATCCTGAAGGGAGATAAGTTTTGCATGTAGTTGTGGTTCGTAGTCACCATCTTTAAAGACGTCTAGCATGTGGAAAATCATCTTTTTCTTCCACTGGACTGATGTTTCTGAAGGCATGGGCTGTTTGGAAAACCATGAAGCCAGGCCTTTGCTCAAAGACTCTCTTTTGGCTGAGGGCAATACCCCCGAATGATTGTCTGGGAATCCTTAGTACATATGGGGGTTTGTAACCCATCTTGGCGGTTCCTGAGATCATGGCACCCCTGAGGGACAAGATAGCCTTGAAATTCAGTGTGGGTTCCCAACAGAAGATTTACCACAGTAGACTTAAAACTTGTGAATTCGCTTTACTTAGGTTAGTACCAAATCTCCCAGCTTCCAGAGTCCAGTTCTGCAGATGGAGTTAGTTAGCCCCTCCTCCGCACTGCCCAGACAGCTGGTGTGCCTCTCATCTGGTACTGACATGTGGTATCGTTAGGGAGTATCCTCAAATGCCACTGAGATCTCTCAGGGGACAGAGATGGCATTTGATTTGTCCTCCATGCCCAAGATCAGGACAGGCCATAGACGGTGGCCAACTGACAGTTTATAGATAGACCGGTTGGCACTAGTTTGAACAGCTTTTTTTTCTTTTTAAGATTTATTCATTTATTTATTTGAGAGAGAGAGAGCAAGAGAGAGAAAGCACGAGCGGGTGAGGGGCAGAGGGAGAAGCGGACTCCCCGCTGAGCCCGGAGCCACCACGGGGCTCGATCCCGGGACTCCAGGATCACAACCTGAGCCGAAGGCAGATGCTCAACCGACTGAACCACCCAGGCGCCCCTAGTTTGAACAGCTTAAGAAGATATTGTCTAGAAGCAAGGAAAGGTGGTCCAGGCACGGGTGGGTGGCAAGAAGAGAGCCCTCACAAAGGCGCCCTGGATAATCCCAAATGGATCAGAGCCCTGTGTGGGGAACTGGCTTCAACACTCACTTCTCTTCCTTTTGGAGAGAAGGCGGTCCGCTTGAGGAAATGCCAGAGCCCAGACGCGGGCAGCCAGGGGCTAGGACACGAAGAGGGGCTCCATCTACATGGGGTTGTTTGAGGGGGCCGGGCAGCTGGTGGTTTCTACTTCATCATGTCTTCTTTCTGCCCCCTGAAATTAGATTGGTTGAAATTTATTCCTGGAAGGCCTGGATTCTTCCCTCGACCCTTCCACTCCTGGGATGGACACACTCACCCACGTAAGGTAAAAAATAGTTAAGACCAAAGACTGTAGCATCAGACAGATCAGGGTTCAAATCCCAGTGCCGAAGTCATTAAGGTGGATTGTCCTGGGAAAGCTACTCGACATCTCTGAGCTAACTTCTTAGGTAGATGAAGGGATGAAATGAGCCGATGTGAGTGAAGTCTCCGGCAAATGTTCAGCGTAGCCTCCCTGTTACCATCATTACTGTAAGTAGTTTGGACTCTTGTTTGTGAGTGGTAAGAAGGAGCCCAAGCTGACTTAACCAAAAGATCCAGGTGTGTCTCACAGAAATCAGGAGTGGGAATGTACCTGGGCCTCAAGGAGGAACTGTCATCTTTGCCCTTCTCTGCACATCACTGTGGGCGAAAACCCGCCTCTCAGCTCCTAAACAGACAAGTTGTGGGTTCAGCTACCCCAAAAAGAGCCCAAGACAAGTCTTTTTCCTGACATGAATTTCTAGGGGAAAGACTCAGTTTGACTCACCTTGAATTTGGTGCTAGTCCTGCTCATTCAGCTGGGGCAGGGGCTAAGCACCGGTGGGTGCAAAGTCACGGCTACACAAAGGCCCCCGCCCAGGCCCACTTCACTGCTGGGGAGGCAGACAGAGAAGGACTGTCGGCTTTGTGGCGGAATCATCATGAGACGGGCAGATGCTGCAAAAGTTACCTTCCAACTCTTAGGAGGATGAAAATGGGACATTTAGAAATGTGTGAAATGTAATTCTATGTGGAAAAAAAAAAAACAACCCACCCCAATATCACATATGGGTTGTAATCATAACGACATTCATTTGTAAAGGTAAAGATTTATAGGGAGCATAAAGAAATGGTTTTTGTGTTATGGTGATGATTTTTTTTTAAAGATTTTATTCATTTATCTGACAGAGAGAGACACAGCGAAAGAGGGAACACAAGCAGGGAGAGAGAGAGAGGGAGAAGCAGACTACCCGCCGAGCAGGGAGCCCAATGAGGGGCTCGATCCCAGGACCCAGGGATCATGACCTGAGCCGAAGGCAGACCCCCAACCAACTGAGCCACCCAGGCGCCCCTGGTGATGATTTTTTAATGCCTTTTGATTTAATAACAAAGTTTTGTTTAATGTGGAGAGCTCCTGCCAGGATTAATCACCCTTGGACCTTTGCTACCTAACACCTTAGCAAGGACTAGTTGACAATTGGCCGAGAGCCAGGCCCCAGGGACAGATCCAGGCCTGGAGGAGACGAGGAAAGGGGCAGCAAAAGGCTAAGGGCACTGGAGGCAAGCTTCTTGTTCTTCACAAGGTACTAAAGCCCTCTACGTGGAAAGGCAGAAACCTGGCTTCGAATTCTGAAGCCCCCATCGTATTTTCAGGGAACGTCAATGAACTCCAGGCCAGAGAAAAGGCAGCTAGCTCCCTGAGAACTCCTTTGGTAATAAGAGGGCATCAGGGACATTAAGAAAGAATGCCACATGGTTTTCAGGGCAAGGCTGGTGCCAATTTCCCAAGGTCCTCTGAATGCTATAGACTATGGACTATAGACCCAGGTACTCCCATGCCCAGCGCAGCAGAACCCATGAGGATCTCTGTCCCGGGCTCCCAACTCTGGACGCACTGAGGACAAATGCAGCCTTTGGCACCCCACTTCCTCCAGCCTGAGTGTCAAGGTCCTGCAGCTTTTTTTTTTTTAAGATTTTATTTATTTATTTGAGAGAGAGAGAGAGAGAGAAAGCATGAGAAGGGGGAGGGTCAGAGGGAGAAGCAGACTCCCTGCTCAGCAGGGAGCCCGATGTGGGACTCGATCCCAGGACTCCAGGATCATGACCTGAGCCGAAGGCAGTGGCTTAACCAACTGAGCCACCCAGGCGCCCAAGGTCTTGCAGCTTCTTATGCTCCCGTCAGGGATGGGGCAGGACAGAGGGTCACTGTCATGTTCAAACCAAACACTGATGAAGCAGCTTGGAGAGCTTTGTGAGAGCTTAGCCCCGACCCCAGATACGGCTGCACGCCCCTGGCCTGGCCCGTGCCCAGGGCTCCGAAGTACAGCGGGGACCTCATCCGCAGCCTGGTGGGCAGAGAAGTGTTCTTTTTGTGATTGCTCAAGTTGACCGCCCGGAGACGCTGCTCAGATGTTCCCTTCAACCCTGCTTTTCTCTTCCGCCAAGCTCTATAAAGCCAAAGCACCAGAAAAATTCAGGGCAGCCTGAGGGTTTTGGGTGAGTGTTCCAGGCCCAGGTGTGAGAAGATCCAGAATTCTGGTGCTAGAGACCCTTCCTTTCTGCTCCCACCTTGACTATGGTCTGAACTGAAACCCGTCGCACACCTAACCTGTGTGATCTCAGCAGTGTTTATCCATAGACCCAGGCCTCTGTGGCCACTGAGGTGTAGACCTACAGAGCTCATGAAAGTAGTCCATTAACCAAGCACCGACTAGGCGCCCGGGAGTGGGCTAGGCGCTGAGGACAGAATGGTGCATCGGACTCAGTCTTGCCCTCAGGTATCTGCAGTCCAGACAGGGGGAAAGATGCCCTGAGAAGCAAATGACAGCACAGGGAGGTAAGTGCTCGTAGGGTACAGAACACGGCTGACAGGCAGTCACCTGCATGGTAAAGGGCCAGAGTAAGTGCCTTACAGCAAAGACCAGACGGGCAAAGGCCAACAGGAAGGAGAGGACGTGGGCAGGTGAAGGCGGGGAACAAAACCGCACTCCCGGCCCCCCAGCCGTGGCCGCGGGCCCACCTTTTCTCACGAAGCCCTACTGCGAGCCTGCCCTGCAGAGGCAGCAAGTCTGGGCGTCTCCGTGAAAGGCTGGGCGGTGTGGGGAGCTGGACACACAGAAAGGAAAACAAAGGCTTTCCTTCCAGAAATCATTACAAAATCTGACTTTCTGATTGGCAGCATAGAGGACTGTCTGAACTTCGTGCCAGAGCAGGTGACTCAGGTCCATCCGAAGAGCATATCAGATACGAGGGGGCCTACTGTGTGCTGCATGGAGGGGCCAGGAGAGAGATTAGGTAGAGCAGGACAGAGCGAGGAGAGAGAGCAGAGCTGGAACAGGGTCTGGGGAAGGGGGTAAGTAAGAGGAAGGGGAAGCTTACGGAAGAAGGAGGTGACCCACAACACTGACCAGGGGAAGCCTCCCTGCGGATAGTCATCTGGCCACCGGTCACCTGCAACTTCGTCCCTGCTGAGGTGGGCAGGGGATGGGCAGACTTAGAAGAAGACGTCCAGTTCAGCAAACTAAAGCATTTCTCGCCCCTTGTCCCTGGCAGGCTTCGAAGGTGGGGTGAACGCTCTGTGGTGTGGCACACCGTTGCAAGAGAGAGAGAAGGTGCCCGGCTCAAGCCAGAGATCTGACAAAGCTTCCCTGAAAGAGTGAGTGAAGGGGTCTTCAAAAAGGGGTCCGGACATTTAAGTGAGCATCTGCCCTAAACATACAGAGTTAAGTCACAAGAAGATGTCACATCCCCAAATGTGTTATTCCAGCTTCATGCGGTCCGTGCACGTGGGCGTGCATGCGTGGCAGCGTGTGCAGGCTGAGACTTTTGATGAATATTCAGATTTCTGTCCACTCCCCCTCCCCGATTCAAAAGTAGAGGACAGAGATGTCCATCGGGTAGTTCCATAACCAGCCAATGCCTTCTCTACAATTTGGAACTCCTTGTTTATAGAATTTTAGAGCGGGGGCCAGAGGAATGGAATGAGAACCTGTTTCCTATGCCTAGCATGTGCTGGGCATATTTACCAGGAGAATAAAAGTAAAATGACTGTTTCAAATGTCTCATGTTACATGTAAAGGAAACTGGGGGACACAAAGCTTGGATGAATTGTGCAAAGGCTCACGGCTCCCCATTCTTTCATGTATGATTCATGAGTGCCCACCAGGCGTCAGGCATCGTGTGGGACACTGGCAAAGCCAAACGCTGGAAGGCAGATATTCGGACTTCTGGCCCAGTGCTCTCCTTTTACATTCTTTTAGGTAGGTAAGTGAGAGGCATCAGCCTGCCCGTCATCTTTATGAGGGGCTGGAAGAGTGACCTAATCTCTTGATAACAATCTGTCTCTTTCCCCTGAATATGCAAGCATTTGATCAGCTGCAAAATAGGGAGGAAATAGTTTGTCTTCAAAAGATAAAGCTCTGGTGGATTTAGGTTTACAGCTTTTCAAGTAATCCAGGCTCACAGAACGAAGCAAACGGAACAAGTTCAAGTGCAGTTTATTCTATTATCCTATTAGATGATTGCCTCTTTTGTTAGACTAGAGTCTAACTAGTTAACAAACTTATATGCCTCTCTCACAAATCACATTTTTAGGATGATGATCTTGGGTTATTAAAGTTTGGGTTAATGAAGTTATCTGAGGATTATTCCCGAGGAACTCTAAATCAGAGGACACAAATGAATGGTCCTAGACGAATCCTGCCTTTGGTTATGTTTGGTTTGGCTTGCAGAATGTTGGCCCACACAAGAGTTTTAAAACTTTATTTTTAAGACTTTATTTATTTGTCAGAGAGAGCGAGAGCACAAGCAGGGGGAGAGGCAGAGGCAGAGGGAGAAGCAGGCTCCCCGTGGAGCAGGGAGCCCTATTGCAGGGCTCGATCCCAGGACCCCGGGATCATGACCTGAGCCGAAGGCAGATGCTTAACTGCCTGAGCCGCCCAGGCGCCCCAAGAGTTTTAAAATTTTTGAATTACTTCACAACACTTAAAAATCAGGATTATATAAAAATCAAGATTCTATTTAATGTAATACTTTCTAGGTCCCAAGTGAAATAAATCAGAGAAAGACAAATACCGTATGATTTCACTTATATGTGGGGTCTAAAAACAAATGGATAAACGAACAAATAAACAAACAACGACACAAAACCAGAAATGGACTCATAAACACAGAGAACAAACTAATGGTTGCCAGAGAGGAGGGGGTCAGGGGGACAGGCAACATGGGTGAAGGGGATTAAGAGGTACAAACTTCCAGTTATAAAATAAGTAAGTCACGAGGATCAAAAGCACAGCATGGGGAATATAGTCAATAACATGTAATAATTTCGCACAGTGACAGTAAGTACACTTAACCGTGGTGAGCCTCCCATAATGTATATAATTGTGAATCACTGTGTTGTACACCGGAAACTGATATAATATTGCATGTCAACTATACTTCCGTTAAAAGTTTTTTAAGACTCCCATGTGCACATAAAAACTTAATTAAAATTGTATGCTTTTCTCTTGTTTAAAAAAAGAAAATGAGGATTCTAGCTTCTCCTACAGAATCAGAAGTTCTCGAAACACTGAGCCACGCCCCTCACCCCCTGCTTTACGCTCTGCATCCACCTGCTATCTCTTATTTACATGCAAAGTCTTGCTGTCATTTGAGTTCACAGCTTTTGCTTCATATTAGGGATCAAAATCTTCGCAAAGCTCTGGACACTTCCAGGCAGTTTTCTCCAGGCATTGAGTCCAGCATGGTTCTGGTGATCAGTGGGGTCGGAGTAAAATATGTGTCTATTCACTGAATATCTATCATTGCCCACCATGCTCCAGGCATGTGCTGAGAATGGAAGACTCTGAGTTACCCAAGTCTCAGCCCCTCTAGGATCCCAAGGTCCCAGTGAGGGAGAGAAAGATGTAAGTGATTAGAATGGTTTATCCAAACGTTATGGTGAGTCATGGCAGCACGAAGGTGGGAGCCACCAACATTAACAGGGGAATTTCAGGAATTTTAATAGAGCAAATAATAACTGAGCTGCATGTTCAGGGCCCAACAAAGGAAACAGAAAACATTCTAGGTCGGAGGAGACCTAGGAGAATGGAGCAGTTTTGTGCTGCAAATTGGTAACCCAGCTATGATGGTTTTAAAACATGACCCCAAACTTCTTTGACATCCTCTCATTGAGGGCTGTGCTCTGTACCCCCAACTTCCCCACACCCCTTGAGTCTGGGTGGGTGGGTAACTGTTTCAGCTAACAGAGAAGGGGGAAAGAGATGCTGGACCCGTTCAGAAGTCAGGACATAAAAGGGGACTTCCATTTGTCGCTGGATGGAACACTGGCCTTGAAGCCGGAGCCCCTGTGGACGCGGACCGACTGCTCCCAGGCTGTCGTGCTGTGAGGAAGTCCTGTCCCCTGGGCAGCCCTGTGTGGGTGCTCTGGTCGGCAGTCCTAGCCTTTGAGTCATCCCAGCCCAAACACCAGACATGTGCGTAAATAACCTTCTGACCACTCCAGCCCCCAGGTGTCACATCACCCCCAGTGTTTGTCTTCCCCACTGAGGCCCAGACACAGTGGACAAGAGATAAAGCATCTTGGCTGTGCCTTTATAAACCCCTGACCCATAGAATGGTTGTTTTAAGCCCCTGACCTTGGGGATAATTTGTGACATAGAAACAAGAGCAGGAACCGCAAGTTATGAAATTGCTAAGAAGCCAAACAAGACAGGGCGGCAACCCACAGATTAGCAACAGCAGAGAGCATCTCTAGGCCAGAGGGACAAAGAGAATAGTTGGCATTAACGAAGCTCAGGGTTTAGGGTCACCTGGCAGAAGTTAGAACCAAGGAAGACCTTCTAGAAAGAAGAAACACAGCTGGGACCAAAGATACCACCCAAGGAAAAGGGGTATAACAGGTTTCTTTATTCTTCCTGCCCTAACCTCTTCTGCTACTGCCTCCCATTGGCCGAAAGCAGCCAAGTCTCAAAAACACAGCCTGCCAAGGTCAGTCCCTTCCAGTGCAGAACAGAGCAGAGGAAGACAAAAAAATGGATGAGGGGAACAGGCCCAGGATTAGCACACCAGATACTGAAGACTGAGTAGGAGGTCACAAGACACATCCAGAAGGATGACATTTCAGACAGAAGAAACAACAGAGGTATGAAGGTGCGTGTTCATGCTCGGGGAAACTTCTAGTAGCTCCCCATAGTTGAAACATACCTTGCATAGAATCGGTAGAAATTCTTATCCCCACTGTATGGACAAGACTGAATGTTTGTGTCCCCCACCCCCACCCCAAATTCATATGTTGAAACACAATCCCCAGTATGATGGTATTCGGAGGCGGGGCTTTGGGGAGACAATGAGGTCATAAATGTGGAACCCCAATAAATGCAATCAGTGCCCTTAAAAAAGAGACCCTAGAGAGTTCCTTTGTCTCTCCTGTCACATGAAAACAGTGAAAAGGTGGCCATTGATGACATAGGAAACAGGTCCTCACCAGACACTGGATCTGCCAGCACCTTGATCTTGGACTTCCCGGCCTTCAGTACTGTGAGGAATACATTTCTGTTGTTTAGAAGCTACCCAGACCATGGTGCTCTGTTACGACACCCTGAATGGACTAAGTGTAGTAGACATTTGTCATTTGGGGAGTTATCTGGGCCCCAATATCTTCTTACTTAGGAGAACCTTGTTGTCTAGGTCTTGGTGGCAGGTAGAGTCCGGTTAGCGACTAAGAAAGCCAAAGGGGCCCCACCTCTGTCCAAGCTGCAGGAGCCCCGTTGGACATTTCTGTCCAGAACTTGCAGTCTTGAGGGACACAAAGATAGAGAGTTGAACAATTATTCAACAGAAGCTGTGGTGCCATTGGGAGTCTGGAAGCACTGGAGCTGAGTGTCTAGGGGCAGCCTCCGAACCCTGCCAGCTTTGACCTTGACTCTATTGCCCACTTCTTGACCTTTCTGGACTTCTGCTACTTTTCTAAGTCTGACCCTCCCCTTAATTAATTCTGGGAACTACCCAATATCTTGCCAACAACTTCCTTTCCTGCTTCAGTTAGATGGTCAGTTTCTGTTGCTTGCAATCAGACAATGATACGCCAAGATCCTGTGCTCGTAACTGCTCTGTCTAGCGTTTATTTTGAGAACATGAGGCAGATGTTGAAGTGAAAACGAATCCACACTGAGACACTAGATCCATAAATGTGATGTGGATCCCTCTGAACTCACTCATAACAGATAATAAAGGATCCTCATAAAGGATATCACTTGATAAGAGAAAACATTAAATCACTAGCTAACATTAAATACTTGAAGAGTTTCCTATGACTATTGTAAAAAGTTACCACAAACTCAGTGGCTCAAAACAACAAAAATTTATTATGTTACAGTTCTGAAGTTCAGAAATCCAAAACGCGTCCCACGGGACTATCATTAAAGTGCCGGTAGGACTGGATTCCTTTCTTGAGGCTCTGGTGAGTCCATTGTCTTGCCTTTTGCTGCTCCTGGAGGCTCTGCATCCCTTGCCTAGTGGCCCCTTCCTCTTACAGACCCAGCAACAGCATCAGTCACCTGGAAAATCACTCTTCCGCCTCCCTCTTCCACATGTAAAAGACCCTGGGATTATATTGGGCCCACCTAGGTAATCAGGATAATGTTCTTCTTTTAAGGGTAGCTGATTAGCAAACTTAATTCCTCCCTGTCATGGGACATAGCATATTCTCAGAATCTGGGGATTAGGACATGGACATCTTGAGGGGGCCAAAGATTCTACCTACCACACATACTTACTGTGATGGTTAATTTTAATGGATCAGCTTGACTGGGTTGGAGATGCCCAGATTGCTGGCAAAACATTATTTCTGGGTGTGTCTGGGAAGATGTTTCAGGAAGAGATTAGCATTTGAATCAGTGGACTAAGTAAAGATCAGCCTCACTAATATAGGGGAGCATCATCCAGTCTGTTGAAGGCCTATTAGAACAAAAAAGTGGGAGAAGGGCAAATTTGCTCCCTCTGCTTGAGCTGAGACATCTGTCTCCGGCCCTCAGACACCAGCACCCCTAGTTGTCAGGCTTTCAGACTCAGACTGGGCTTGACACCATCCCCCCTTCCCTAATTCTCAGGCCTTTGGACTTGAACTGAATCATACCACTGGCTTTCTGGGTTCTCCAGCTTACGGATGGTGGGTTGTGGAACTTCCTGGGGTTCTCCATAACCATGTGGTTCCCCATAACCGTAATTAATTCCTATAATAAATGTATATGTTTTATATATATATGTATATATATACATATATATATTTAGGAATATATATATATATATATATATACTCCTATCGGTTCTGTTTCCCTAACACTCCCTAATACTCTTATTATATACCAAGCCTTAACATACTTCACTTTACAATTTTTCTAGTGATGCTTCTTGAGCCATGTGATGGGCTTTATGTCCACAGCCGTAGGTATTAATGAAAAGTTCTTGTGCATATCATTGTGCATATGTTACCCTCTGTGGCCATGCGGGTGGAGAAGGAGGCCAATTGAGAATAGGATTCAGGTGTTCTCCTGTCCCTGCCCAAAAACCATCTTAATCTCACCACGATTCACAGCAAAACAGTACAAATGACAGTTATTCGGGTTGACTGCTTATCATGTTTGCCTAATTACCATACAGTGAAAAACAGTGAGTCACAACACATGTCCGATTAGCTTGTGTGAGCTTTATTTGATTACAACAGTAACCTCCGTTCTGTATGCTAACCTTCATGGCTAGTTACACATGTAAAATGGTTGTCTGCTCACAACTTAAAAACATCACAGGGGACAGCGGATATTAGAGGCATAGTAAATTATCCAGTGCCTTGATTTCCTACTGTAAGGAATGGTTAAAGCCGTGATTGCTCTTTTAGAGGGTGTGTCTATATTCTTACTCTTGGCTCCCAACGTCCTAACCATGCGAGGGGGTGAGAGGAGAGGGGACAGAACAGGAAGAGAAAAAAAATGAGATTTATGTAACCGTGATAAATCTGTTATATTACCTACATCACACACTGGACATGTTAAAAAAAAAAAAAAGCATCCTCAATTGCTGCAAATCACACATCCCTGATTATATGGCAGAATTCCTAGCGGGAAAGCCAGAAGTAGTAAAGGATGGATTTTTAGTATGTCCTATGTGTTTATTTATGGTGCAACACATCATCAAACAACAGTTCACAGGCTCCAAGCTGGCAAACCGGAGGGCTTTGAAGAGAAATAATGAGCTGAGAGGTTCATGACACGCTATTAAAAGTTTGTGATTGGATTTGGAAAATCGGATGGATCTCCAAGGCAAGGGACCATTTCTGAGCCGTTGCACTTAGAATATTTTTGAGCCCCAGCGCAGATATTTATGGGAAGGGAGAGTTGTTTTTGTCTCGGGTCCAGGTTCTGACTCTGCTGTGCAGCAGGGAAGTCACTTATGCTGCGGACCCAAAGTCCTGGAATAGCCATGATGTCACCTTTTTCTCCTGACCGGCCACCACTGCACAGAGGCGCGCCGCTAGCTCTGTGATGTTTCAGCTTGATTCTCCCATATACGGGTTGCAATTCCAGCCAAAACAAAGTCGGCAGGGGAGTTTACAGCCACTGAATCGCTCAAGGTGGTGCGGGCTCAGTGGGATGGAGGAGATGAGGTCAGAATGCATGCATTATGAACAAAAGGACGAGAGAAAGAAAAGGCATCGGGACGTGGGATTTGGGGCTGCCTGGTGTGTGCTTTCCAAATCAAGCCTCTGGTCTTCCAATCCGTGCTTTGATGCTCTGTGTTTCCACCTTTGAGATTTTCAGTGCTTTTCTGGCCTGGGTGAGGAAGAAAGCACCCTGTTCTGGGTGGCGAACCATGGAATCCCTCTTGCTGAATTAGAAAGGAGACATTTTAGGATATGAGCTCATGAAAGAGAATAGTATTTGAAAAGGGGGAAAAAAATTATGCACACACAGTGACACATAACTAGGCCAACACAGGATGAATCTGTGGTTGAGCCATTTTTCCCATTGCAGATGACACTTTAACCATTTGAGTCCCAGAGCCCTCCGGCACACAAGGCATGGAGACAGGGCTCGGCAGGTGGTACAGCCCCCCAAGCCTGGCGCCACCCGAGGCCGAAGCTGGAAGGTCTAGAGACCCTGGGTCAGTGCTCAGCTCCCACGCCCGCACTGTGTGATCGATCACCAGACCCTTCGCCTGCCATCCTTCCCTTCTTCCCACCAGCGACATCATGCCATAGACACGCAACCCTCGATCCCGAGAGATCTTTCAAATGGGGGGAACACTGGGGCAAAGAGATCAGGCCATGAATGGCTATTTGTGATCATTATGGAAGAAGGGAGGGGGGATGGGCAACATGTTATGCTAATCAAGAGCAATAACTGTTGTTTCTTCAGCTTTCTTCCCAAAAGTCACATGGATGGCGGTCCATGTTCAAGCCTACTCCAGCCAAACTCTGAAATATGCAATATTTGTTTCCTATGGGCAGGGCTGTGCTTTTTTTTTTTTTTCTCTTCTCTTCCACTGTGGGAAAATGAACTTATTTTCAGTCACCCCTGACATTTGACCACTCGACTGATCACGAGGACACTGTGGTAAACCACAGCTCAACTTGAAATTATCTCTTTTAAAGCACGGTTCCTGTACTCTGGATGGCACCATCCCTGGTTGCCCGGCATCGGCTCTTCTCTCTGGGAGTCCCATTTTCGCTTCCAGCCATCTACTCGAAGCGACTGATCTTGCCCTGAAGTCTTTCAGTTGGGCTCATCCTCAAAATAAACTGAATGCAAAAAAACAAAAACAAAAACAAAAAAACACGACACCAGTTCCCCCGCCCCCAAGTCCTTAAAGTGGTGCATTTACATATCATCCTTCTTTCTAAAAGGGGGTTGGGGGGAGGGGTGGGAAAGCATGAGAACTTCAAAGATCCTAGAAAAGAAACAAAAACAAAACGCCACTTCTCCCGATTCCTATCAGGATGGTCCAGCAGGGGTTATACATATTCCTTCTGTTTGAATCATCTCGGTTTTCGTCGCTGCTTTACACCTCCAGCATCCTACCATCTGCCCACTTTAAAGAAATGCAGCAAAGCATTCCAAAAACAAAGGCTGGAAGGAAATAATTTTGAACAAACCCAGGGAATGGACTTTTCTGTGCCCTTCTGTTACTGCCCCGCCCGTGGAGGGTAGGCAGCGTGGGGAGGTCCTGAGGCACAGGCCGTGGGGGCTCACCCCCCCCATGGCCCTCTTGCGCCCCGTTGTGCCTGCAGACTGACGAGGGAGAACAGCATGTGCAGGTCTGGCTGCCCTCCTGGCAGAGGAAGGAGGGGGCAGTTGTGTCCTCGGAGCTGGTCTGTGTCGCTGGAATATAGGTCAGCATTTTCTGGACAACTCGAGGCAGACTGGAAGTGTGCAGACCCTGGCCCAGGCCCAGGTCCCCTCCCTCTCTTCCTGCCCCAAACAAGTCCACCCAGGCCCAAAGAACACAGAGAGGCCATCAGGACAGACTAGGGCGGTCTTTCCATTTTGCTCACAAATGCTGGGGAAATATAAAGCGAGCAGAAGCTCTAGCGGTCCTGGGGCGGGGCCAAGGTGCAGGCCGGAGCTCAGTTGGCCAGGCCAAAGGCAGCTGCTGGCTCTCCACGCTTCCCCCTGGGGACTTCACCTCACCCCCGATTTAGACAGCAGAGTGAATGGGCAATGTGCACGGAGCTGTGAGGGTAACGACAAAACCAAATGACTTTGCGTTCCCGAGCAGTTCAGGTGGAGGCAGAGAGAGAGTGCAGAAAACATTTTCTTCCCAACAGCAGGATGTGGTGTCAGAGCGGCTGGCCTTGAGGAGAGACCATTACTTTAAAGGGATGTTGGCAAATGCTTTCTGCTGAACCTTTCAGCTTGGTTACTTGCCTCCCCCCACCCCCACAGTTAGCAGAGGGATGAAGATACCACATGAACTGGATTTGTCTTGCGAGTTGAAACATCAATGGCCTGATTTGGGGTAATAAGCTTTGCCAAGTTAGCGCTGAGTGGGCAGAAAGGAGGAAGAGGACAGAATGTTGTGACAGCTCGGGTGCCGCAAAACCAGTCGCAAAAGAGCATCATGGGGCCGATTGTTCAAACTGGCCAGTGTGTGCATGCTCCAAGTAGAATGCAAAACTTGCAGATCCCAGTGTCTGATTCGTCGTCCTTGGATTAAAACAATGAAAATAAAATGCACTAGTGAAGGGTATTGCTCCAGGCCCAAAAGTTTGGAAACCAAATGGAGCCTCCCAGAAAGTGGGATTTCCTTTAATTAGGCTAACACTGGATGCCTAGGTCATAAGGTTGACAATGAGAAATGACCATCTGCACAGTGGGTTTAGTTGGGATTTCTCCTCATGCAAGTTAAATTGAAATGCAGTGAGTCTCACGATGTTCTGGGCCCTGGGCAAGGCATTTCCCCACCAATTCCATGATTTAGCCCTCATGAGAATCTGGTGGGTCATGTATCATTATCACTCTTGTACTGATGATGCTTTCACTGGTTGAAGTCTCGGCTGGTGTGTGAAGTGGTAGAGCTGGGTTCTCAGAAGTTTCTAGATGAGAAAAGCTATGAGCTAGGATGGAGGTTTCTTTGAATTACCTATTTGCACTATATCACCTAAATAAGAAGGTAGCGGGGTTGCTCCTGAAATATTATCACCCCCTTTTCATTAAACAGCACATAATTTTAGAAATAAACTCTCGATGAGAGGTCTTTAGATAGCCTGATTCAAATCTGGTCTGGTATTTGAAGTACATTGAAATGGCCAGACATAAAATAGTTTGGAACTTATAAGAGGAAAATATTGCCTTAGAAAATTGGAAGTTTAAAGATGTAAGCGAATAGGTGAGCCAATGCTAAGTACGTGTTAACAAAGCAGGAGGAGGGAAGTTAATTTAGTCAGCATCTTAGTTGGAGTGATTGGATGCCGACCTCTCTTAAAGTAGACAAAAAAAGACATAGTGTGATCTTGTCTGTCCTTTTTACGCCTCTTGTTTGAAAAAGGAGTGACATGGGGTGAGAGAAATAAGCTAAAAGTGCCAGTAATAAAGATGGAAAATAGATTGCCCCTACCCTCAAGGATTTCAGGGTCTAGAAGAGGAGGCAAAAAGATAGGAATGCATACCAGGCACAAAAGCAGTGCAAAGGAGGAAAGCTTGAGTTGGAATTTAAAGACTTTGACCAAATGAATAATTTGGGAGGGTGGGGGAGGAAAAAAGAAAAGTCTGTGCAAAAGCAAAAAGCATGAAATGAGCTGACACTTGGGGGCCCCGAAGGAATCTGACTTTGCTGGAGGGGACAGCAGAAGGGCTCAGTGTGCAGAGATGAGCTGGTGAAGTAGCTAGGGGGTCAGAGCCTGGATGCGTGGTGGCCAGCCACAGATAGGTCTTCAAACGTGGATTTGAGTTCCCTACAAATTACTCTTGTGGTGGTGTCAAGAGTGAGCGGTTGGTCATCTGATCAACCAAATGAAAAGCTGGTTGTTTCAAAAAAGTAATTAAATAGACAAACTCTTGGCATGATTGATTTTTTTTTAAGAGGCAGAAATAAACAGTACCAGATATGAAAAGAGACATTGAAATGGAAAGAGTAAATATTTAAAAAATCATGAGATAATCACATGGACAACTTCAGGCCAATATATTTGAAACTTTAGATACACTGTACAATTTTTAGAAAGCACAAATTATGGAAATTAACTCAAGAAGAAACTGACACTGAATAAACCTATAACCAGTAAGGGGGAAAAAATTAACTCAATAGTCAAAAATATACCACAAGCAGTACTAGTTCCAGAAGATTTTGCAAACAATTTTTTCCAGAAATTCAAGAAAGAAATAACAACCCCTAACAAACGACCATTCTAAGGGATAGGAAGGGAGGGAAAACTCCCCAACATACTGTTTTTAAAGATTTATTTATTTTAGAGAGGGAGAGAGAGAGAGAGCCCAAGCAGAGGGGGAGAGGGAGAGGAGAGAGAATCTCAAGCAGACTCTGCGCTGAATGCAGAACCCCACTCGGGGCTCGATCCCACCGCACCAAGGTCACGACCTGAGCTGAAACCAAGTCAGGTGCCCAACCAACTGCACTACCCAGGCGTCCCCCCCAACATATTTTATAAAGCCATTATAATTCTGATGTCAAAGCCAGACAAGGGCAGAATATGACTCAATCTCACATATAAACAGAGATCCAAAACTACTAAATAAATATAAGCAAGAAATCCAAAATGAGCTGCATAAATAGCATATAAAATACATTTTATATGGCATGCAAGGATTGTTTAACATTAAAAACTCAATCATATAACTCATTTCATTGACATATTACAATAGATAATGGAAAACATTCAGTAAAATTCAACACCTAATCATACTTTGGGAAAAAAAGTCTTTGCCAATGGGTTTGAATCATAACTCCACAACTTAATAGTTATTGTGTTTTAATTCCGGCAAAAACAATCTGAGCTCTGCACAAGAAAGGCCGAGAACGGATGAGGAAAGGAAAGAGGACCCAGGCAGAGAGAACCATTAGCAGGTCATTTGGAAGCAAATCCAGGTAAGAGGTACAGACATGGAAGGTTGGAGAAGAGTCCTCGGCAGAGCCAGGCAGGAGGGCGGACTTCTGCACTAACCAAGACAGAAGACCGACAGAAGCTGGTGACTGGCTGGATGTGGGATGAGGTTTGTCTAGAGGAGCTCTTCTAGCTTTCTGGACTAGGTGGCTGTGTGGACAGTGATTCAATTAATCAGAACAGAAAAATGCAATTTGAAGGCTTGTCTGAAATTAGCAAGTCTCTCTTGCGTGAGGGGGAAGTAACCATTTAAGAGAACCAAGTGTCAGCAGCCTGAAAAAGAGCTTTGGTCATCACTGGATTTCAATTAACATCAGAAGAGAGAGAGAGGGAACATGCAAAAGAAACATTATCTGCTTTTAAAGGCCAAGTACTACCTGGCGTGGCAAAGTCACCACCTGATAACTGTTTACTGGACTGAGCCAAAGCCACCAGCAGTTTGCAGCGTGTATGGAGAAGTAAGCAGTTGTTGCTTTTAAATACCCAGAATCACAACTGGGAAGAAAAAACAAAGTTTATCTTGGAAGCATATAGGAAATCTAGGGTTAAGAGGTACCTAATAATGGTATTATTAGTGATAAAAAATATTCAAAACAGAGCAAAGAGAAAAGCTATTTCTATTTTCTTTAATCATACTCTATTGTACATTTTGTTATGTTTTTATAAATAGTTATGTCATTCTTGGATTAAAAGTTCAGCTTTGGGGGTGCCTGGGTGGCTCAGTTCGTTAAGCGTCTGACTCTTGATTTCGGCTCAGGTCATGATCTCGGGGTCTTGAGATCAAGCCCCGTGTGGGGCTCCAAACTCAGCGCAGAGCCTGCTTGAGATTCTCTCTCTCCCTCTCCCTCCAACCATCCCCCTGCTTGCTCTCTCTGTCTCTGTCTCTCTCTCTAATAAAATAAATAAATCTTTTTTTATAAAAGTTCAGCTTTGCTCACCACAGGTTAAGTTTTTATAGAAAAATAACAAAATATAGGCCCTCAACGATCCCTGTGTCCCCAGTGCATTGTAGCCACATGCGGGCAGTGACCACAACTCCCTTTTTCTTCCCCCTCTTCGATTCTCTAATATGGCCTCCCAACTACATAATATCCATGTATATCCACTCATTACACTGTGACCTGAATATGTATAAAAATCTGTAGCAATAAACCAAGCCAAGTCACCCTTTTACTATGTGTGTGCAAAATGTCAAGAAAGGTATCATCTGAACATTTCTGCCCAGCCTGGGGAAAGAACGGACAAGACCGTAGAACATGGAAGGCCTTCGAATGTAGTGATATCCCACAGAAGGCAGCATCACGCAGCTGACCAAAAGTTTCGTTAAGAGCAAGACCAGTCTTTCCCCAAGACGGTTGAGAATGACAATGATTTAATTTGGCTTTAAGGAAATTCATTCAGACCTAAGTTGGGTGGACAGTGCTGGAAAAGTGAGTGTCCACCCCCCACCCCCCCCACCCCCAGAGCTTGGTAATTGTTTGCTAACTGCCTGGTGCTTAAACTTCAACCTTCGGGACTCCGGATTAGAGATGGCATTACCCAGGGACCCAACCCAGATCAGAGTGAGAATGTACTAGAACCCTTTGCTGGGAGCAGTCTCCTGCTGATCTGATGCAAGTGGCAAGATCCACAGCAGGACAAAGGAACTTTTGAAAAGGACTTAAAAAGAGCTCACTTGCTCTGCGGTTAACCCATCAAAGGCATCTTCCTGTAACCCGGAGGACAGCAGGCCTCGACATGTGCTGGCCATTTGGAAAACAGATTCATATGGAGTAGATCAAACATTTCAGGAGAGCCCCTTGCCTTGAAAATATGGGGCCTTATGAAAATCATTAAGCAATTCATTGATATTTATTTGCTTACACTGTGCTTCAACAGAGCAAGCTGGAAGATGAGGATGAGAACCATTGACCCAGTTTCAGAGGCCCTAGCTCAAGAAAGAAGGATTCCCTTACATGCCTGATTTTAAAGAGCCTTTTAAGAAGAGAGCCTACCACACAGCTGGGTGGAAAGACGGTCTTGGCTCCCTTCAACTGTGTATTAGGTTAACAACCACTCAAGCTTCTTAGAAACCTAGAAATCCCCAGGCGGTTAGAGGAATTCCACAGGGCTAAGAAAACCCTTGCAATCTCAGGGCTTTAAGCAGAAAAATATTTCCAAACATCTTCCTTCCTCACTGTGTGCACTTTTGTCAGCCACTCCCAGCCTCACCAAACATGGCCACTCCACAGCACGTCCGATCATCTCTCCCTCCTGAGGAGCCAACCCCTTCATTCCAGCTCAGGTCCAGCAGACCTGGAAATGAACAAGGAGCAAGTCCATATTTTCACTTTGGGAGTTACCGGGTTATTCTGCATGAGTTCCTTCTAAACCAAAGCCACTCCACCATCTGACGCTGGGAACTTTGCTTCTTTAAAGTTTAAGGAAATAGTCCCTCAAGATTCATCAGCCTCCTAGCCTCAACTTCCCTTTTACTCAGATGCCAAGTTCCCATGAGTACAGAAAGGCTCAGCGGGATGCCATCATTCTTACACTTTGGGCTTTCAAATGATCTATACTTCGGGGGATGCCAAATACATAGCCTCTGAGCCTCTGGGAAGAGAGGGGGAGGCTGGCTCTAGGGAGGGAGGCTCAACTTCTCCCAGAACATTACAGAGGTTGAAAGTCTGTCCTCAAATACTCAACACATATGTTTTGAAAATCATTAAGTTCCAAAATTAAAAAACAAATGTAAAAGATCCAGCATTGGTTCTTGCACAAAGCAGATACTCAAGGAATGCTTGTTGACGGATGAATTTGTTAGCTGATAAATATGAGAAATACAGTCTGTCTTGTACCACATGGCAGCTGAAACTTCTAGGAAGACATTTGTCCCTGGTTTGTCATTATACAAGTTATGGAAAATGAGTCACCTAAACCCTACCTGTGTTCACAAAGCCCTCCCAGTTCTCCCCTGTGTTTGTCATGTTCGAAAGGAGCAATGTCACATGGCTTTAATTGCTAATTAACTTCTTGTGATCTCCCCAAAGTCATGGACTCCAAAGGGAAAAATTCTGTCTTATTATTTGTCTACTTAAATTTGGAGGGTAACTGCCTCAGGATCCAACATGGATTCTTGTTGGGCAAAGCACATACTCATATATTTAATAACTGTTTGTTGACTGATTGATTTGTTCCTTGATATATGTTAGAAATACAGTCTAGTTTGCACCATATGGCAGTTAAAACTCCAGTACACAAAAAGCGTCATTCTCTGCTACTTTTTTATAGTCTGTACTTAGAAGAAATGTTGTCTTGGAAGATCTTTTCTGTGGTCTCAAGTTAACCTTGGACATCTATATTTAAGAGGGAATAATGTGGTTTTTTATGCAGGGAGATAAGATAGCAAGTACATAAATATTGTCACCACAAATATGGCAACACTGCAGTGACATTTTCTGTTGGTTGACAGAGACATTGCTTCATTTCTAATAGGACCATGACCGCCATTTCTTTTCTTTCTTTTTTTTTTTTTTTACGATTTTATGTTATTCATTTGAGAGAGAGACAGCACAAGCAGGGGAAGAGGCAGAGGGAGAGGGAGAAGCAGACTCCCCACTGAGCTGAGAGCTCAACATGGGGCTCGATCCCAGGACTCTGAGATCATGACCTGAGCTGAAGGCAGACACCTAACCATCTGAGCCACCCAGGCACCCCATGACCGCCATTTCTATAGTAGATGGAGGGAGCCTTAGTTATGACAGGTCCTTTGTTGATGAACTGATTAGGCTTTTCAAAGTATAAGTCTTGATACTTTTTAGATGGAAGAAGGGAAGGAGGGAGGGAGGGGAAGGAGGGAGGGAGGATGAAAGGTAAAGAAAGAACAAAAGAAAAAACTATTTGTGAAAGTATCCACATACACGATTTAACCACTTGTTAACTTCCAGCATGTACCTATATATAACAGATATGTCATTATAGAAGAGTTTAAAAAAGAGAGAAATTCCAACTTTAGGACTCTAATTGGAAAATCCTTCCCCCATGAAACACTGTTGTTATCAATGACCACTTAACCCAACTGCATCTTGTTTCCGGGCCTACAAAAAGCTCACACTGGGGGTCCACCCCAACTTTAGAACTTCAAACTAACACTCTACTCATTGGTGCTTCACATGAGCATGTTCTTTGAAAGAAGCCTGAGAAATGGGCCTGTATAGATGCTTGTACTTCTCATAACTGGGACAGTAGCTTGCCTCAATCCTGTGTGGGCTCCGCGCTTGACCCTGAAGTCACCCGTTCCTTTAGCCAGCCCGTCAAGCCAGGGGCCATCTGCTGTCTTTGCAAAGGACCAGCACATAGGACGAGCTCATTCCCTCTGTGCTGAATAAGTGAATTTTCATATCAGCCCAGGGAAGCAACAGTATGATGCCCATGTACTGGACACGGGAAGTGAAATATGAAGAGAGTAAGTAACGTGCCCAGGCTGTTGGGAGAGAGCCCTCACTCACGCCACTGTCTCTCTGACTGGCCTCAGCACAGGGCCCTCCTGGGAGAAGGCAGCCATGTACCTAGGGACTCCATTCTGCGTTATATCCAGGAGTTACTTTTAAGGGGATTGTTTCTTTTTGCTGTTAGTTTAAAAAAAACCTTGTTCAAATAATGCAATATATGTTAAGAAAGAAAAAAAGAAGAAGAAGAATGTAGCAGGAGGGGAAGAATGAAGGGGGGGAAATCGGAGGGGGAGAAGAACCATGAAGAGACGATGGACTCTGAAAAACAAACTGAGGGTTCTAGAGGGGAGGGGGTTGGGAGGATGGGTTAGCCTGGTGATGGGTATTGAGGAGGGCACGTTCTGCATGGAGCACTGGGTGTTATGCATAAACAATGAATCATGGAACACTATATCTAAAACTAATGATGTAATGTATGGGGATTAACATAACAATAAAAAAATTAAAAAAAAAAAAAAAAAAAAAAAAACCTTGTTCAATCCCTTGAAGATTAGCTAAGAAGAGAGCTCAACCACTAGGTCTGTGTGACAGTGTTTCCCTATGACCGCTTTTTCTAAATCAGGAAATGGTTACTTGGGCCTACTCAGAGCTCTACCTCTTCCTCCTTTCTCGAGGCTTGGTTGACAAGGAAAGTGGTCTCTACACCAAAGAGTGTGCCATTGCTTTTCACGGGCTGCCACAGCCCACCACCTCTTTCTGAAAGGAGCAGTGTCCTTTTCTTCTCCAGAACTTTATGACTAAACGCAGCCATTTTCCAGCAATATCTAAGTAAACAACAGAATACAGGTGTTCAGTAACAATCATCACATAAATACTCCACTTAAAGACCAAAAATTTCTAAAGAGATGGATCAGAGACTACCAAAAATTTACATGATTTCTTGATTAAGTAACTGTGTAATGCTTACATACAAAGCAGCCCACAGTGATAACAAGAGTTCAAAATGGCACCGTGGCTCACAAATCCAAAACCCGTGTTGTAGTGAAATTCACTGCAATAGGATTCCACTCAGGTAAGACTTTGACAGGAATTGGTTATACATGAGTCATATTGGTCATGTTTACTGAATCTACACATGGACAAAAACCGCATATCCAAAAAAAGGGGGTGGGGCGCACCTGGGTGGCTCAGATGGTTAAGCGGCTGCCTTCAGCTCAGGTCATGATCTCAGGGTCCTGGGATCAAGCCCCGCATCAGGCTCCCCGCTCAGCGGGGAGCCTGCTTCTCCATCTACCCCTCCCCTCACTCATGCTCTCTCTCTCTCAAATAAATAAATAAAGCCTTAAAAAAAGAAAAAAAACTTGGAGGGAAGAAAGGAGTAGACAAATTGTGTTATAATGGAAGAAAGCCTGAATGTAGGCAGACTGGCAGATGAGGTGGGCTTGTATAAACTGACTTGACCTATTCTGAATCTGGCGATTGAGATGACGCTGTTGCCCAAGAATATTACTCATTTGGAGTAAGAAACTATGTCAATCACCTAACACAATGTCTGCCATGCGGGCTTGGTGTTTTGGTCTAGCTGTCCATGCCAGTCACCGAGACCAGCTGAATACCACTGATACCATGTCAGTCAAGGCTACAGCAAGGTGAGGAAGCATGAGAATAAAATTGCTCATGCTGTTCTGCTTTGAGTCCTACCCCTGGTATGACCATGCTCACTGTGAGTGGTTCATTCTGGATCTATGTTAGGAATGGATGTATTCCCCCATGAAACACAATAAAACACTCATTGTCAATTCCGTCCTCCCCTCCAAGCCCCACCTGATGCAATCTCATCCACCCAACAAATCTCCTATCGAATGCCACCTCCTCTGTCACATTTCTCTGGACTCTCCAAGCAAATGTTTTCACTCTCTCTTGAACATCTTAAAAACTCTGGCTTTTCCCCTTCTGAGGCTACTTATCCTACTCTGCATGTTACAGGGCTGTTTCTTTGCCTTATCCCCTATTTGAGTTTAAGTCCCTTGAAAGCAGAGATCAGTCTTATCTCTACATTTCTTACAGGCTGAGTGCAGGGCGTCAGGCTTAGAAGCTCAATAAAAATGCGTTGAGTTGCAGTGAATCATGACCCACCCGGGCTACCGGGCCCTTGGCCAGCCTCAGAGTCCAGAACACAATGGGTCCTTGTACTCCCCACTGTGCACACCCACAAACATATACTAAACACCTGGAAACACAGGGACACTTAGTTGCTTGGCAAATCCTCTCCCTCCCAGGGTGTCTTCTCTTTTGAAGAGGCTGCTCTGACAGCTGGCCTGCTGATGGTTAGATGGGGCTCTCCCTGGAAGGGCCATCATGGCAGCGAATGGCCAAGTTCACTGTGCCAGGAACCAAGACAAGAGAAAGGGTCCAAGTAGGAGAGTCTCGATGCCAAGAATGTGCTCTCAGATTCAGAGCGGAGAGGGAAGCAGGGAGCACTGCCGTGGAGGAAAGCCTCCTCCCACTCCTGCCCTCTTTCCCTTCTCCTGCACCTGATCCTCCATGGGCAGGGGTCTTGCAGAGGGGCCTCCTGTCCTGGGGTCCGGGGAGGCCGGTGCCACTCCAGCACGAGATGCTGGGGCAGCGACGCTGTCTGCTCTTTATTAAATACGAATGGCACTGTGCGGTTTCCAGGAACTTCAGTGGGAAGCTGATTCCCCCCAAACCCTCAGGACATCTCCCAGTTCCTGAAAGGATTATTATCGTTACTGGTATTAGGACTTACAAAGCCTGCATCATTTTTAAAAAGTCTTCTTAAAGGAAAAATGGTAGAGTAAGCACAGGCGTGCAGCTTCTAGAATGTGTCCCGAGATTCTGCTTCCTTCACAGGAATGACATAACCTGTTGGATTCTGGTTGGGCACAAGGCAGAAGGGTTCAGGCTTCTCCTCCAAGCCCAGGCAGGGTTGCCAGATTTGGCAAATAAAAATACAGGACACCCAGTTCAATTTGAATTTCAGATAAACAATGAATACCATTTTTGTATGAGTATGTCCCAAATATTGCATGGGACATACTTACACTGAAACAACATTTGGTGTTGATCTCAAATTCAAGTTGAACGGATTATCCTGTATTTTATCAGGCAACCCAGAGCCCGGGGAGAGTCAGGACAGTAAAGAGATTTTCACCAACAAAAGCCTCTTTTAAAGCCCCAGCTGAATGGCTTTGGATGACATTTCAATTCAGACCCTGCATTTTCCCTGGAGTGTGAGCTCAGTGTCATCGACAAACAATTGGGAGAATGAGCGTTCAGTGAACATTCTGCCCCTTCCTTGCCTTTAGCAGCCTGTGGCAAAGTGCTCCCCCTCAGCCAGCTGGGGAGGAAAAAAAAGCTTTCTCTTTTAAGATGGCTCTCCCCTCCCCTTATACAGATTGGGTTGTTTCTTGGGTTTGCTGGAGAGCGGCTGGGGCTAATTACTTGCAGACCATGGTCCATCCAGGCCCGCCAACTGTGGGCTGGGAGGTAAAGAGTAAGGGGTTTGGAGTCTGGCAGACCTGGTTGGCAATTCTGTCTCTGCCGTTTCCTGCCTGTGCCACATCGGCCAAGTTGCTTACCCTCTCTGGGTCCCGGTTTCTGCACTGATGATATGAGGGTACTCACGGGGGCGGGGGGGGGGGGTTGAAGTAGGGGTCACGTGAGACCGGAGCACATAAGGCACTCATCACAGTGCCTGACACGGCGTAGGGCTCCCTTAATCTGAGTCTTGTTACTATTGTTGCCTGTCTTTGCTAGGTCACACCTGGCAAGTGGCACCTGGGATTGAGTCTCCTCAAGCCCGGACCTTGGAAACGCAGGAACATAAATGCCAGAAGGTCATCAAGCCTTGTGCACCAGGAGGTGTGACTTGGGGGAAAGGGGTCTATCGTGATCCCTGCGGCACTGTCAGGTCGGTGAGCAGATCGCTACATGAACCAGCATTCGGTCACCACAAAAATGTACGGGGAGTCTGAAGCCTACTTTAAGAAATGGGGGAAAGAGAAAGAGAAAAAGAAAGAGGGGGGGAATCACTGACTTGAGGAAGAGGGAGGCGGTATCTCAGAGATTTCTTACGAGGAATCAATGAAATAATCTCAGTAAGTATTAGAAAAGGGCAGGCAAATAACAGCTTAATCGATGTTAGCTATTATTATTTGGGACACCTCAAAGAATGGGCAGGATTTTAATAAAGAAAGAAAGGAATTTGTAACTTAGAAGACAAAAATATTTGAAGTTACGATGAAGCTGACTTTAGATGTGTGAATGATGAATTGGGAACTGGTTTTCCAGGCGGTGTTGCTGTGGAAGACTTTTGAACAGGGGTTGTGATATTTCTAGCAAACCTATGCTGTGAAAAGCTTGCTCTCACAAGGTGTGTAAGGTGGACGCAACAGAAAGACTGGGGTAAGCAGGAGGCTCTTGAGGTGGATGAAGCAGATGGGCAATAACATGACCACAGGCTTGGGGAGGGGACCGGAGTGTTGGGAGGGAAGGGGACAGGCAGGGAGGGAGGAGGCACTGAAGAAAGCAAATACACAAGCCCGGGGCTGCTTGGGTGGCTCAGTCAGTTAAGTGTCTGACTCTTGATTTCAGCTCAGGTCATGATCTTAGGGTCGTGAGATCAAGCCCCGCATGAAGCTCTGCACTCAGCACAGAGTCTGCTTGAGATTCTCTCTCTCCCTCTGCTCCTCCCCCTGTTCATCCTTTCTCTCTCAAATAAATAAATAAATAAATTAATTAATTAATTAATTAATTAAAAAAAATACAAGCTTGGCTACCAACTGGATATCACTGGTCAGGAAGAAGAAAGAGTCAAAGTTTCAGGATTAAAAAAATTTTGGCTGTTGCCCGTGGCAGACCCTGGTTTGTTTGTTTGTTTTTTTTCCTATCCCACATTCCCCATCACCCCACCCTTCCAACATTTTGTTCAAATATTCGCCCTCCTCTAAGTGGCCACTGCTTCATAGAAGACGCACCTATCGGCAGCTCCAGGGGGTGGGGGTGGGTATTGATTTGTCTAAGACACTCAGGTGGCTCCATTTTCTTGCCAGGAAGCAGATTGGGCATGAGCATATGGCAAAATTCTTGGCAAAAAGAAGCAAATGAGTGGAAACAACCCAAATATCTATCAAGTAGGGATGGATAAACAAAATGTGGTATATCCATATAATGGAATATTATGTGACAATAAAAATAGAATGAAATACTGATTCATGGTAAAACATGGAGAGGCCTCAAAACATTATACTAAGTGAAAGAACTCACACACAAAAGACTACATATTATATGACTCCATTTAAACAAAATGTTCAGAATTGGCAAATCCATATAAAGACAGAAAGTAGGTTAGTGGTTGTCAGGGGTTGGGGGAAGAATGGCATAGGAAGTGATTGTTAATGGATATAGGATTTCTTCAAGGGCAATACAAATCTTCTAAAATTAATTGTGGTAATAGCTGCCAATTCTGTGATTGTACTAAAAACCATTGGATTGTACACTTTAAATATGTTAATTATTTGGTAGGCAAATTATATCTCAATAAAGCTGTTATTAATTTTTTCCTTAGAAAACAAAAGGAAGACTTCTAGGGAGATTTCTGAAAAATGTTTTATCACTCTTGAAAAGAAGCACAGAGAAGAGTTGGCTTCTCTTGCTGGAGGCTGACCTATCTGAATATGATCCCCAGAGCTGTTGTGGATGTCTACCCACCATGACAGGAACCAACACAAGTCAGGACTGACCCGCAGGGCAGGCAAGAGCCCAGAGAAGCCCCTAGACTTCTCCTTACCTAGAATAATAAGTTTCCTTATATTTTAGGCCAATTGAGTTGCGCTGTTCCGTTACTTCTAGCCATAACATAACATAGCATTCTAACTGATACGGTTCCATTAACAGAAATTTTTAGGTCAGGAGAAAAGTTGGTTTTCAGAGAAACTATGCATTTACATTAATTTAGAAATGCAAGTGTAATGCAGGTGAAAATTTGAAGTGTAGTTCAAGATCTGGAGAAAGGGATGGAGGGAGGGATGGGGAGGGATGGATGAACAGATGGACAGATGGGTGGGTGGGTGGATGGATGGATGGATGGATGGGTGGATGGATGGATGGACTGATGGATGGGTGGATGGACTGGGGAGTTACTTACAACAGAAGGCTGAAGCCCAAGGGAGCACAAAGACAGAGTGCAGAGAGGAGTCTCCTGGACTTCCTACACTGAACGGGAGGGAGAGCAAGAGAAATGAGTGAAGCATTCTGCAAACAAAAGGGGTTGAAAAGGACAAGGGGAAAGTGGAAAATGCTGTAAATGCTGTCATGCAAGACAAAAAGGGGATTCAGGAAGAAGGGGATTCAAGTTTGGGTCAAATTCTATAGAAACCAAGGAAGAAATAGCCCAGAAAATACATTTAGATATACAACTAGGAGGCCAGTATAAGAAAAGGTTGTTCCTGAATTTGAGTGCAGTGACGGTGACACAGACCAGATTTCAGAAGATATGAGCCAAGGGGTCAGTGAGTGAACACTGAGGAAGTTAAGACACCATGTACGCACCTCCCTACAGAAGTTTGGTCCCTATAGAAAGCATTACTGAATTCACCAGTACCTGGTTCTGCTCCCGTTCCCAGCATGTGGAAGATGGTGCTTCTAACACCTCTGTTAGCAAGGCGGTCCTATCCTTGCTAACAGACAACAGGAAGAAAGGTAGGAAAGAGAACAGCAAAGTCGAGGAAGGGGTGCTTTTATTCTGGGTTTTGATTTTTCATTTTTTTACAAAGATTTTATTTATTTATTTATTTATTTGAGAGTGAGAAAGAGAGAGAGCACGAGTGTGGGGTGAGGGGCAGAAGGAGAGGGAGAAGCAGACTCCGCGCTGAGCAGGGAACCCGACCCTGGGATCATGATCTGAGCCAAAGGCAGACATTTAACCAAGTGAGCCACCCAGGCACCCCTGATTTTTCATATTTTTAGGGCAAGTGAGACCCAAGCATGTTAGGGAGATGGAAAGAGTCTGTAGGGAGGAAGGACCTGAAGAAGACAAAGCAGCGTCCTGCAGAAAGCAGGAAATATGGCAATGTATAAGCCCAGCAGCAGGTCTGTGCCCTTCTTCTTCCAGGAAAGAAGGAAAAATCCAGGCCCAAGATGAGTACCCAGCTAGTTGGATTGGAGAGGGAAGCTGAGGGAGACTATGCACTCCCCTTCCTAGACAGGGGAGTGGAGGTTGGAGCTTGGAATCCCAGACCCCTGAAGGACGACTGGCAAGGACACCCACTGAATGCATCTCATTATCGTGCTTTAAATTCTATAGGCATGTCTTACACAGAATCATCATTATTTAAAAAGTAACTAAAGTCATGCCCAGAAAGGGTTAAAACTGTTTTGTGCTAAGTTCTCGCCTGGCCCCCCCCCTCCACTGTTTCCCAGTGTCCTTTACCCAAATTCGTTATTCCATTGACAGGCCAGTGCTGGTCCCCCACAGAACAACACATGCTGTGCTCTCCCTGTGAGCGCACTTGTGATGAACTTTGAGCCACACATCTGCTGCAGAGAAGGAACGTGTATTCCCAAATGGCTGACATTAGCTGAAGATTCTGGGTTCATCTCTACCATAGCGGATTTTTATTAGATAGGCTGCCGGAGAATCAGAGGAATAAATTTAGCTGCTATGTCTATACCTCATTACAATGCATGCCTAACTATTGTGCTTTTCATCAGCTTGATGTTATTCCGACTCTGTTGCTGCAAAGTGAATATTTGGATTGAAACCGGTGTCCATCCTCATTTACCCTCCAAGCCATTGTTGTATCTGGGCTAAGGATGTATTTTCCCAATGTCGCCACTCCAAGCCTCTTTCTTTGATTTAAAGCATGGGTTGGCAAACATCATGTGTAAAGGCCCAGAAAGTAAATATTTTAGGCTTTGTGGGACATAAAAATCTCTGTTGCAACTACTCAACACTGTCATTGCTGCATGGAAGCAGCCAGAGAAAATACGTGAATAAGCCTGGTTGTGTTCCAATAAAACTTTATTTACAAAGAAAGTGGGTTGGATTTAGCCCATGGGCTATAGGTTGCCAACCCTGACTGAAAGTATGGATTAGCAAGAAGGCATCAGGTGAACTGATAGATAAAAACCAGTATCTTTTCACGTGTTTGTCTCCAAAGAGAAAAAAGTAACTACAACATTTTGTTGGACATTTTATTTCTTTTGCAGACAACAGTATGACATCTCCCCCCTTCTAATATATTACATCTTAAGATTTTAGATTTCTCTCTCACACACAAAAAAAGTTGAGGGAAACAGTAGAATTTAATTCAGCAAAGAGGGGGTTAAGTGGCTAAAAATTGTAGGGCGAATGTATCACTTATCCGAAAACATAGCCTCTTCTTCAAAAACTAATTCACCCAGGCATTGAGTTGATTATAAGAGATGTAAAGTAAAAACAAATTTGCTGACCTTCATTTCAGAGATCAAAGGTTAAATTCATACCCTGTAGGATGGTTCTGTTAAATCACTCCCAAGCTGCCTGGTGACATATTTTCAAAAAATATTTCTCTCCAGCTTTATCAAGTGTTCTTTGTGTTCTGGAAACAAGATTTGAAGTCCCAGCTGGAGCTGAGACGTCATGAGTCTTAACTGAAATTCTTCTCCAACTATATCCAGAGGCCTATGGTTCGTTGGGATAGAAATTAGTTGCAGGGGTTAATACCTCTGAGTCTAGTTATTCATCGAAGATTGAAATTACCATTTTACACTGAATAACCAAGGATAGTATGAACCATGAATAGATAAAGAGCTAAAATTGTCCACTTGGAGGTCCTGGAAGGGGCTGAACAAACCCGTCTTAGCTTGGAATGCCCATCGGTGACTGTTCCCAATATCTTCACCTCAGAGCAGAACCCCAACAGTTCAAAAATTAGGAAAACTGTGTGCACAAATTACTCCAACTCGAAATACATTTGTTAAAAACAAAGCAAACTTCCTATCTCTTTAATTGTAAACTCACACAAAACCTTTCAACAGCAGTGGTTCACAAAATTCATTTTGTGACAAAGTTTATTGACTCCACAGTGAGGTGAAAAATTGAGAACACTGGGGGCACCTGGGTGGCTCAGTCGTTAAGCATCTGCCTTCGGCTCAGGTCATGATCCCGGGGTCCTGGGATCGAGCCCCGCATCGGGCTCCCTGCTCGGCGGGGAGCCTGCTTCTCCCTCTCCCACTCCCCCTGCTTGTGTTCCCTCTCTCGCTGTGTCTCTCTCTGTCAAATAAATAAAAAAAAAAAAAAATTGAGAACACTGGCATAGGTATTTTATAGATCCAGATGCATTTCATTTTAAGGGCCTTCCTCCAGTCTATTTCCATGTTAATCAATCAAATTTAATTAACTTTAATTAAATAATTAGTTACTTAGTAAAATAATGTCAACAGCCCTACATTGGTCCCGAGTTGTCTTAAACCACAATAGCTATGGACTGAGTTGGGTCCCCTCCAACCACCTGTGTGATGGTTCTTAGAGATATTAGGTCTTTGTTTTGTTTTGTTTTTTTAAAGATTTATTTTATTTAGAGAAAGAGAGAAAGAGCATGACAGAGGAGGGGCAGAGAGGGGGAGAGAGAGAGAGAGAGAGAGAGAATCCTCAAGCAAACTCTACACTGAGCGTGGAGCCCAACATGGGGCTCAATCTCATGACCCTGAGATCACGACATGAGCTGGAATTGAGAACCAGCCACTTAACCGACTGAGCCATCCAGGTGTCCTGAGATATCAGGTCTTTGGGAGACAACTGGAGTTAGATGGGCTCATGGTGGGTGAGGGACCCTCATGATGGGATCCATGGTCTCAAAGAAGAGGAGAAAAGATAAACCACACAGCAAGAAGGTGGCATCAGTAAGCCAGGAAGAAGGTCCTCACCAGGAACCAGACCGGCCGGGATCTTGATCTTGGACTTCCCAGAATGGTGAGACATTAATGTGTGTTGTCTCAGCCTCCCAGCCCATGCTACTTTGTTATGGCAACCCAAGCTGACTAATGCAACAATTCTATTATATAATGAGTAGGGAAGTGAGAAGATAGAGGGTGTTACTGAAACTTTAATTTCTAGCACTTGCTGGCTCAATAGAGAATAACAAATCTGGATTTTCTTCCGCACAGAGTTCAGAGGGTAGGTCATCGCTGGCCGACCTCTAAGAATCTAGAATGTATGAACTAAGTGGAATAACCGTTTGTCTTTTGGGGGTGTGTGTGTATCCTCAGGAAGAGGTCACATCATTGATGTGGTGGGAGGCAGCTATCAGGATACCTGCTTTGTTGGGGGGAAACACTGAGAATTGGTATTTCCTGCTGGGGGAGAGATGAAAATTAAACTCAAGTGTCCTCACCGATGGCACTCCACGCCCTCACCACACACTTCCTACTGTTGCATGAGGCAAATCAGTGACAATTTAGCAATTGAAGTTTCCAATAAGACACCCATCAAGAGACTTTGGATATGTTCTTTATCCTCTCCAAGACTTCTTAATCTATGAATGGGGATAATAGCATATGTAATCTCATGGGGGTGCTTGGAGGAATAATAATAATGTATGTAACACACTAGCTCAGTTGTGAACATAAAGTAAGTGCTCAATAAACGTTTTGTACTATTATTTGGATTATATGTTAAAAAGAGACAAAAATGGCTGATTTTATTCATGAAATTGTTTCCCAAATTTTGAAGCTAAAATAGGAAATAAAATTGCCTAGATCTTTATCAATTAAAGGCAGTTGAATGGTTGGAAACCTTCCATCTGAGACTTTGCTCGTGTGTGTGTGTGTGTGTGTGTGTGTGTGTGTGTAATCACAAAGGATGGTAAAAAAAAATGCTAAACTATTCTGTTGAGAGGCAGAGAGATATCAGATGGAATCTCGATCTCCAAATTCTCTCCTGCTTAAAAGCCACCACCAGTGAGATCCAGATAAGAAAATCTGGCAAAGAAACACTTGATCACACCCTAAGTTTTGGCCCCCATCCCTGACTAGTGAGGCGCAGACCCGTGTACTTGGGAGGATTTGCTTGCCTGGGACAGGGAGACCTAAAAGGCCCCACCTCTCCTCCAATATCTCCCCAGGAGGAAGAGGCCCAGTGTTAACAGTTTCAGCCACACAGATCCCCAAGTGAGAGAACCGACACGGGCCACAGCCCAGAGGGCCAGGTCCCCCTGGCAGAAATCAGGGCTTTCTCTTCTTTACTGATCACGTGAAATCTCCACCTCGCTCGCAACTCAGCAAAACTCTTCCTTCTCGGAACCGAGAGAGCAAAGAGTTGGGGCAAGGGAGAACCTTAAGTTTCCTTTAAAGTATAGATTTTTCACTTTGTTGGGGGGGAGAGGTGGGAGAGAGCACAGACCTGTGTGAAAACCACTGGAAGCAAACACTCTCCCCTTACCCCGCCCAAAAATGTACATTGATATAGATGTAAAATATTATGTGTAATTTGAGGGAGTAATCAGATCTCCTGGAGCCCATGCATGAGCCCCAATTAAGAATTCGTGCCTTGGGGTGCCTGGGTGGCTCAGTTGGTTAAGCATCTGCCTTCAGCTCGGGTCATGATCCCAGGGTCCTAGAATCGAGCCCCGTATTGGGCTCCCTGCTCAGTGGGGAGTCTGCTTCTCCCTCTCCTTCTGCCACTCCCCCTGCTTGTGCTCTCTCTTTCTCTCTGTCAAATAAATAAATAAAATATTTTTAAAAAGAATCCTTGCCTTACTGTCATTTTAAACAAATATTTAGCAAGCGCTGAGTGTCAGGCACTGTGTTAGGCACTTTTATATGTGTGTGTCTTTAGGTCTGAAAACATTTCGTCTTCACAGACACTATTGTCCCATTTTGCAGTTAGGAAACCAAAGCTAAGAAAGGTTAAATGATGTGCCCAGTTCTAGGTTCTGATAGCAGCTCTGTCATGTACTGCGTGCATGAACTTGGGTCAGATCACCTGTCCCGACTCGGACTCTTAGTTTCTACTCTGTAAGCTTGGGTTAAGGTGGTGCTCATTGCTGATGGTTGTGTGTGCTAAATGGTAGGTACTGACCCAAATTGTCGTGTGGCTTCAATGAGATCCTGCAGTAAAATATTTTGCACTGATTCTGGAGCATGCTAAACCCACCGTAAATCATCACGTTAAAAATTAAAATAAAGAGCACTTGCCTGATCATCGGAATGAGCTGCCAACCTGTGTGTCAGTTAAAGAAAGCCAGACCATGCCAATCAAAACCTCTTTGGATATCAGGAGCAAACATCTACTCAAAGTAGCTCGGAGAAGGAGGGTTACTTAATCAATAATTTATCTAACAAACAGTGTGCCTGCACTCTGCCAAGACATGCGGGCATCTGGTGACCCAGACCCACTCATCACAAGTTGTGGTGGGGTATAGCTTTGGAAAATGGGTCTCTTGCAAGTCCTGGTCCCCAGGAGGAATGAGGGATGAATCGATAATGGTCCCTTGCAATTTTCTCCCCAGCGTAGAAGAGAAAACTGAAAGTCGTGTCTGCTTAGAAGGTACGTATCCTTGTATTCTTTTGTAAAAGGGCAACATGCAAACTCCTGGTTTCACACTGTGTCCAAGTCTTTTGGGAAACACGCCCAACAGTGGTCCGTGCCTGTTTCATACTTGTTTTATTTTATTTGGCAGCAAAATGAAGATCGTGTTTCGAATAAAAGGCCAGTTCTGTCCCTTAACACGTTTCATTAAGCATTATATGCTGTTCCTGTCCTCTTTTTCCACGATCACACCCAGGCATGCTTTGCAGACTCCTTTTGCAGGACTAGTTTTGCTCATTTCTACATTTATGGTTTCTTGAAGCCACAAGATAAATCTGACATTTGACATGGGTTGGAGAATTTGAGGAAGATAAAAGTCCCTTACTGACACATTGTTTATGTTTATCAATTGATAAAATTACTTTTTCTTGATGCCATTTAGAAAAAACTGTTGGGAAACCCACAACTGAAATATGTTCCTGGAGAGAACAAGAACCAGGACGAGTGGAGGAGACAGTGGAGCCGGGAGTCTGAGCCCAGGCTCTGTACCTCACGAGCTGTGTGTCCTTGGGCAAGTTGCATACCTTCTCTGGGCCTCAGCCTCCCCTCATTAGTCATACAGGGGTAATACTGCCTTGAGCTTGAGCTCGCAAGTCTGTTTGAGGATCCAATGAGATAAAAGTGCTGTGTCCCCACAGAAGTGTTTTCTGGATTTTTGAATATGTGTCAACAAATGGAAGACTCTAATTATAAGAATAAAAACTTCCTGAGCCCAGAAAACTGACTAGAGCTTCTTCCCTTGCCACGTGATTCCCCTCAGCATTTTCTGATGGCCTTAGAGGCAGATGGATCCAGACCCTTCGTTCTGACTCTGCCCCATTCAGTTCCCCACCAGCCTGTGGACAGATCTTGTCCTATTCATCTTCCTAATGGTTCTTGGGTCAGTCTTCAAGGGTGGATGCTCACCTCTGATGGTCATTAAAAAACGAAATTCGTCCCCATATGTTAGCACCCTATGTCATCAGGTATTGTGCTAAGCTATGATTTTACAAGAATAAAAACAACTAGATAGCAGGCCGTCTTACAAGTCCTTGAGTCCATGATCTCACCTGATGCTCAGGACAAACCCCTAACCTATAGACTGTTATTATTTCCATTTAATGAATTAAGAACTGGGGCAGAAATGAGTCAAGTAGCTTATCAGAGGTCAAACAATCTATTAGTGGTGGAATCAGGCTGTGAATCCAAAAGAGAACTAGAACCTCCTCCCTGATTCCAAGGGGCTTAGAATCTGCTAGGAGGGTCCTATTTCACATCCCACTCACCATAACAGAATGACACATCCCAGCCTACAGCTGTGGGCTGGGGGGATTTGGAGGTGGGCTTGCCGATTTCTGCCTCTTCCCACTAGGAAAGAGGGCTTCAGAGAGAAGCTGAAGTCTTAGGCATAGAGCCTGCTGACCAGACCTCCCTTGTCACCATTCACATGGGCCTACCCACCCAGGATTTTAGATATTTTCCTGCCATCGTTTTTAGCAGCCATGTTGGCCGAGGGGTCAAATACTTAGTGCTTGATAATACCAACAAACTACGCACCATCCAGCTTCCCATCCAGCATGATTCACCCCAGGCAAATCTTGAGAGCTGAGGCGCTGGAGGTCATCTAGCAAATAGATTTTCGTTCCTGTGCCAACTCCAATCTTCCGAGAGCCACCGCTGGAGTATTGGGTTTAGAAGGATCCAGGGGCTGTCAGAGATCAAAGGAAAAAGTGCCACAATCAATTAGTGATGTCTGCAATGGGCCCAGGGGTAGAGAGTGGTGGCAGGCATGCAACACACGTACCCGACCGAATCTCATCCAACGTGTTTGTTTTGCAGAAGAGGAAATGGAACTCTGAAGTGAAAGGTTGAATGCCTCAAATACACTTAGCAGGTTAGTGGCAGAATCACCTGGCTTCCAGTGCTTTCTGTAGCACCTCAACGCCTGTCAAGCGGTAATTGGTGATCACAGGACCAGCAGCAAAAAACCAGCAAGCAAATTACATTGTGCTTAGTACAGTGTTGGTGTTAAGTGTGTTTCTTCTAATTCCTTGAAAGCTGATGACCCACGAAATGTAAGTCTAGTCATTGGAATATCTGATTATTCAGAGTCTTCCCTGACTTGACCGCATAATAGCCAACAACCACCCCCGCCCCAGGCAAGTAGCAATTTATTCCAGACTAGAGGAAAGAACAGGTCAAGGTCTTCCTTCTTTTCCTAAAGGGCCGATGACACATGTTCTTTCGTGACTGCTTGCTGGGCTGACCAGGCTTGTCAGGAGAGCCTGACAAACGAAAATGTGTCGGAAAGAATGATGTCTCCCTGAACAGCCAGCTCAGCCCCGTTAAGCCTTGGTGGCCAGATTTCATCATCCGTAAGCAGTCCCGAAGTCTGAGCTAATCACGATGGGAGTCCCAGGGGACAAATGAGGATGCATAGGTAGAGAGGGAAAAAAGAAGGGCCACCAAGCCCGGGATCTGCATTTGCCAAGGCGTGGTGGTGAAAAGCGGGGCAGCCCTTGTGGGGGTGGGGTGGGATGGAGTCTGGGGAGAAGCAAAGGGACCAGGAGGGGACAGGGAACATCGCAGTCCAATGGACCTCCAGCTCGGCCCTAGGTTCTCCCCTTCCTAGGGTGGGATCCCACACACTGTGCAACCTCCCTGGGCTTCAGTGCCCTCACGCCCCATGTATCCATCAGGATGGTATAATTATATCCAACAGCGGCACGCAGCGCCTGGAATTAGGTTGGTGGGGAGCAGATGGTCAAGTCAAGTAATTAATGAACATACAGGCTTGTTCTATGTCGGGGGGACATGGTACTGCCAGGAATGAGAGCCTCCAAGTTCTGGTCCCCAGCTCTGCTTCAAACCAGCATGTGCCCTTGGACCCTCAGCCTTGCACCTTGCAAGCCTTAAAGAAATATTTGCAGAAGGGGATGAATGAGTGAATGAGAAACCCCAAGAATGATTCTACAAGAAGAGTTGGGCCCCAGTTTTCTCGTCAATCTAAGGAAGACAGACTTCTTTGATCACTTTCACGGGAATGTTCTTTTGGCCTCTGCATTTCTCATAGATGCTCAATGCCACCGTGAGCGGGGCTCTGTCCTGCCCGTGGCCCTGAAGTCCCAGGCAATTTCAGAGAAGGCAGTGCTTGTCTTTCAAGGCTGTCACCCCCCTCACCTGTGAATCAGGGGCTGCCAAGTGGTGGTGGGGGGCATGCTGCTGGATGCTCCAGCCACCCTAGACCCCGATCTGCAGCCTGCAGGTGGGGCGCCAGCTCATTGGGCTGGAAGGGGACGGGCAGACGGGTTTGCTGAGCCATCAGGGTGCCAGCTCAGCTCGGGGACAGCCATGCTTTTCCCGGCTTCCTGTCCCCTGGTGGAGAATCCCTCGAACGGTGGGCTCAGACCCCAGAAGGGGGCAAACAAAGGCGCTCAGGAGCTGGGAGACAATATCATTCAAAAGATGAGAGTTCAAAAGAAAAGAGCACAAGTTGAAAGTCATTGATGTGTCTTTAGTGCTTCAAATATGACTGCTTTTGTTTATTTTTTTAATCTCAGCAAGTCACAGACCCTGAATGGTAAATCAGATTTCTGCCCCCTCCCCCGCCCGTTTGGTACTCCATCTGAAGAGGAGATTTTACTCGGCTTTAAAGATACAGTGGCTAACTGAACATAATAAAAATAAGTAAATAAATAAAATGTAATATGGGGCAAAAAAAAAACCAAAAAACACAAGAACTTCAGAAGTCCCCAGCTCTGTGCCCTGGAGTCAGGGCAGGCAGCCCAGTGTCTCAGGGAGGGAGGTGGCAAAGACTGGCTGAGCAGCCCTCCCCTCAAAGGAGGTCAGAACCAGGAACTTGAATAAGGTGGGAACCAGGCTGCTAAACTTGCTGGGAGCTGATAAAAACAAGCAGCCATGAGACAAACTCCCCCCCACCCCGCCCCCGAGAAGCTAAGGGGCTGGTTTGCTCTTGACATTGTGCCAATAGGAAAGCACTGTAGGTCTGTAAGCAGAGAATGGACAGCGGGAATATTCTGCTGGCAGATACTTCTAGTATCCTCTCTTGCTGCAGATTAGAACAAGGGGGTGGGCGGTGGGCAGGCACACTGACCTAGGAGCAGATCAAGTGCAGATCTGGAAGTAGCCAAAATGGGGGTAGGTTATCATTTTTCTGACCTCTATTTTCCTCAAATAACAAGAATGTTTTTAGTGCTATCCGATACCATTTAGTTACGTATTCATCTACTCGATAAATAATCGTAAATATCTCCTCTGTGTTCACCCTTCTGGGAGATACAAGAGAGGAAGAAATTGATAGTCTCGCCAACGTAAGCGTATAAAAATGTGTTAAAAAGAAAGAGAAAATAGGATGCAATTGATGTCCCAAGGGCCAGTGTAGATACTGCATGACCCAAGCAATCTGTCGAAGGACAATCCCTGGGAGTTGGGACCATCTGAATAGGGCAGGTGATTGGGGGGTTGGGGCTGGTGCAAAGGGAACATTCCAGGCTCAGGGAAGAGAGTGGCAAAGATTTGAAGAAAGGCACAAGCAAAATGTTTGAAGGATACCAGGGAGGGGACATGGGCCTGTCTGGGATGAAGGCATTCCAGGGCTCTCCTGGAAACAAAGGGGCGTCCTTGCTGACTCCTGAGACAGAATGCGTCGTTCTAAGACCATGAATCCAGCGGCAATATTCAAAGTGGGTCAGAAGTTGAGAGTTGAGGAGGGACAGGTCAGCGGAGGCCTCCTCTAGTGATCCAGAGGCAGAACCATGGGTTCCCATCAGCCCTTTCGAGTATTTCAGGGTCCAGCCGGCTGTGCAAGTAACGCATAGAGTGAACTGGACCCCTGTGCTCCAAATCCCTGCTCGTGCCAGGAAATGGATACTTCTGGTGCCTAAGAGGAGCCTAGAGAATAGAACAAAACCCCAGGAAAGTGTGCTTCCCATCTGCAGCCCACATCCCCGGCAGCCCGCCCACCATTGTGGAAAAGGGGGGGGGGGGGATTAATGAGCTGCAGATCGGCCAAGGCCTGGGCTTATATTATTCATTTTTCTTGGAAATGTCTGGGGTTCCATGATCCCTCTCTAATCCCATATGCCATACTTAGCTTATATTTTGACAGGCCTGGGGCTAGCTGCTTTGGCCAACCTCCACTTGAGGATGAAGGTGCTGCCCCCGGTCCACGCCGAAGGCCAGCCTCCCTGGCTGGGGACCCATTCCCGCCAGGTGGCATCAGTTAGCCCCCAAAGCCCGGCTCTCTGGTGCTAATCACAGCGCAGGAAAGCAAAAAAAATAGGGTGTCTTTTTACTGTTTCTCTTTTCTGTTGTTTTTTTTAATTTGAAAGCAACAAGAGTTTTTCTCTACCATCAAACTGAATTAACTTTCTGAGTTTAGAGAAGTCATAAGAACTTTTATTTTGCTACAAGTTATAAGAATTTTATGTGGAGCGTCTCCACAACGTGGGTTTTTCTTTGCATCCAAGGCCCTCTATTTTATTTTCCTGGATGGCCTATAATTTATTCTATTATCCTGTACCCAGGATTCCCTGCTCCGAACCAAAGGTTTCTTGGCTTTCTATACCAAAGAACACTAGAGGAGTGAGAATCACTTTTCGGCTACTGGGAACACAAGATGTTTCTTTGGGTTTTAGTATCTTTATTTTTTGTTAAAAATGTTGAAACCAAACCACAGATCTTTTTAATATTTTTACCCAACTAATGAAAAAGTGATTTCTGCAAAGTGTATGAATGCACGTCCTTCCAGAAGACCTCTAATTACCTCAGTGCCACCCACGTCACTCCTGTTCCCGACTGTCCTTAGCGCTGCTGTCGTTTGTTGCCTCGTCCTCATTCGCTAGTCACTGGTGACAGTGGGTGCGATCTCTCAGTGTCACATCTTGAGAATGCAGCCCAGCAGGGGCATAGCACAATGCTGGCCTTTTAGGGGTTCTAAAAAGCTTACTTAATTACCACCCCAAATGGATGTCTGAGAATCAATCTGGTTTTCCTCAGGACTAATCTCACTCTCTCCTACCCATCCCCCTAATTAGGACCCCACTCTCGTCTCTGTTACGGGAGCCTTCAGACCTCCTGGACCCCAAGAGTACCCAGAGCACTCCTCTGGCCCCCTAACCAGCACCTGGTAGCAGCCCACATACCACACGTTCTCCGCCTGCTTTGCCACCTCATTGGGTACCGGGAGCGTGGTATTCCGGAGTTGGATTTACTTCCAGATGGAGAAAGTGAGTTCTAGAAAAAGCACGGTGGACGCTTGGGTTCGTCTGTTTGCCAGTTTGTTCTCTTGATCCTCCTTCTTCCTGACTTTCTTTTGGAAAACCACCTTTCTACACATTTCCAGCATTTCCGTGGAGGGGTTCATCCCACTCCTACGCTCCAGAGGACAGCAAACGATCTAGGTCTGGCCAGTTTTCTTCCCTGCTTTCAGGAATGGATTCAGGAGGTGCATGTGTGACTCAAACCAAGCCAACGTGTCATTCTCGGGATTTGTGCTAGAAGTCTTAGGAAAGAGATACTGTCTTTCTACTGGGCTTGAAAGCTGATAGACAGTAAGCGTGAAGCTTCTGGTGGCCATTCTGTCACCAGAAGAGGAGACCCTTCTGGAGTACCGAGCCAAGAGAGAAAAGCAGAGATGAAAGGTAGAGAGACACGGATGTCTAATGACTTCATTTAAGCCTGTAACCCTAGTTGCGCCTGAGGCTAATTATGCCTGAACTTTCCCATGATGTTAGCCAACACATTCCCTCTCTTGCTCAAGCCAGTTTGAGTGAGGCTACAGCCTTTCCTGCTCATACCTTGGAACTTTGAGCCTGCTCTTCGTGGAGAGCCTCCTGTTCTTCTTGATATGTTTATGTCCAGGAATGGATTGGTTCCTGCTTCTCTTTCCAGTGATTAAGACACAGCATAGAAGAAATACAGCTTTTATGAAGACTGCTATCATTTCCAACCCATCTTAATCAATATCCTTAAGCTCTTCTTTCCCAAACATGACAAGATAATGATCAAGTAGCAGCATTTACAGATGGTTTACCTGCGTGAGGACTGACAGATAATGAAGGTCTAAATGTGAGGAACAACAACATAGGACCTCGCTGATGCACAAAATTATGCCTGGTCCCCAAAGGGTGACCGTGGACACGTTACACACCAGCCAAGTGAGGCCCGCTGCAGAACCACTCAGTGATAAGTCTAAGTACTTCCTCTAGTCAGTATATATAGCACTCAATAATTGGGAGTCATCATTAGTACACGTATTAGTAATCGTAATTATAATACTAATAATCACAGAGGCAGTAGGAGTTCGCTGACTTCTATTTAAATTTCGTGTGTGGAATTCAGGCCTATCAAATAGCATTAAGAATAATTAGCACAGATAGGCCTTGGTGTTCTCTTTACCTCGCATGCAACGTTTAGGGGAATGATGGAAGAAGGACATTTTGGTCAATTTTGTTGAGGCCAATACAAAGTACTTGACTAAGCCAAATTTCTCAAACCCTCACAGGATCTTGTACACTAATCTCTGCTTACTTTCAATTCTGTCACATTTCAGATAATGCTACCAGATCTCTTCTAACAGTTGAATTATATAAACTTTATAAAAGCTACCACACCCCATTTATTTGTTCAGCCTCTACAAATGGCATCCAAAGCGACATACTAACTTTTTAAAGGAAGAATTTTGAAAATGTACTCTGGAGTACCCCACTTTTAAAATATGGCATAAAAGGGAAAGAAAATTGAAGATCAAAACCGGAGGGAAAAAGTCACAATAACCACCAAACAGAAACTGAAGTCACGTCAACAAATGTAAACATGACATACACATGTGTATGATTACGGTTCCTTCAGACCCTGATGACTGAGCTTTAAATGGTTTTACAGTGTGGGCTCTTCTTTAAACCCAACCCTGGAGCCTGGGGCAGGCAAAAACGGGAGAGAAAGGGGGTCCCGGTTCCCACCTGACTTAGGAGCCCAGTCGGTGTCTCTTCTTTCTGTTGAGTTCAGGGCTCTCTGCCCGGACTCTAGTCCGATCTCCTCCCCTCGGATGTCCTATGCTCATCAGCCTACCCCTATCCAGAGAGACTGGTTCAGGGATGGTTATGGGTCAACAAGAGTCAGGTTCAGGATTCCATTGAACATCTAGGGCAGAAAAACCCACCTTTCTCCATCGGGCCTGAAAAGAGGTTGTGCTCGTTATTGCTGCAAAGGCCCACAACTCGCACTCATGAAACACAAGCCTGACACCAACACTCACAGAGAGCAGGGGCAAGAAATGGGGAGAAACTGAGTCCCAAAAATCCCCCTCGGAACTCTGAATCCCATTGTGCCTAAACATGCCCGCTGAATGTTCCAGTTTATGTAAGTCAATGAATTCCTTTTTGTGTATAAGCCAGTGTAGGCTAGGATTTTGTTACTTGCAAATTAATGTGACCTAACGATATAGAGAGTTGGCATCAAAAGCAAACAAACAAAATCAAATTCTAAGTTTACATTGGGAAAATCTCTATGGTCACAGTTGAGATTAAAACCCAGGACAACAGCTGGACTTCTGATCCAAAGACTCGCAATTCACCTTGAGCTAAAATATTTACACAAAACATCTGATGTCGGCTGTGCGGCCATATCTGCTCAGTTGGAGAGTTTCAAGAGAGAAACTCAGGGAAGTATCAGAATCTAAGATGGGGCTTTGGCCAGAAAATGGATCCGGGCTGGGAGGTCTCCCCAGGAAATTAACTGAGGAGTCAGACGTTTTCCAACATCTGCCCTGGTCAAGAAAAGCAGTAGGGTAGCTTGCTAAATGCTGAACTGGGATACTTGCAACAACTGCATTATTTAGGGCTACTGTGACTTCAAATGAGAGACTTTCCCAAACTTGGGAAGGTGCCTCTGGGGCCAGAAATAAAGGGGTGTGACCCTTGTAACACACAAGCCGAAAGAACTCAGACAAATGAGGAATTGTAGTTTTATGAAATGGGGACTGTACAAAACAGATGCATTAGGAATTTGGAACCAGCTTCAGACAGTACATTGTTTGTTCAATTCCTGGTAGAGATCCTGCCCCCCAAATTATTTTTAATCGTATACGGCAACTTCTTTGCCAAAAACAGAGCTTTGATGCAACGCTACAGTGAAAATCACTTAAAGCAAGTGAAGTTCAGAAGAATCTGGGAACTCAGAAGCTTCCCTCCCAAACCACAGTTAGTCCAGTGCCCATTCTTGGTAGGGCGGAGGCAGGGTAATGGCAGCCTCAGAACTGGGACAGTGACATGGGCAAAAGCCAAGATTGTTCTTGACATTAAGAACTTTGCATTAGGACTCCCACATTCTTCTGATTCACGCATTCAGGGAGTATCTGGCAGTCTTTAATTCTCTTTCAACTGGGTAAACATCAGGAACTATTTAAAAAATTAAAAAAAAAAAAAGGACGGGATTAACTCAGCCTAGTACACATTCAAATACCAAGATTTGAGTCCGTGGGCAGGACATTTGCCAACTACAGGAAGTTTAGTTCTCCACCTGGGGAGCCAAAGGAATCTTTCCACACCTTAGCTCCTTCCCCTGCTGTGACTCATCTGGGTACCACGTGCTAAGCAGTGCTTATAGCAGAAAGACATTTAATGTGGCACATGGGAGAAGGGTCCTGGCTTTGTGCTGAGAAACGCAGTGTCCGAGATGAAATGGAGGGTTCAGTCAAAGGCAGAGAATCAGCCCTAGAATGGTGCCTGGGACATAGCAGACACCTAGTAAGGATATGTTGGGTGAATGAAGAATAACATAGCAGATGACTGGATGGATGGATGGATGGATCATTAGACTGACCCATTGGCTGTGCCCTTTAAAATGAGACCTGCGAGAACAACCTGCAGAATGTTTGGAAGCAGAGCAAGATCACAGGTGGTCAGCAGGACAGATCATGACGGTCTATCTACATTGCACGAGATGAAGTGGGAATTACTAAGGAAGAGGGCATAGGAAGATGTACCGACATGGTTTCTACTCCTGATGCTTGCCATCCGCTGGAGAAAAGAAATACATGATGGAAACAAGAACTGGCTTTGTAAATTAGTTCTCTTCGTGAAATAAGGGGCACAGGGGGAAAAAGCTTATGAGCACATATACGGGTGCTGGGGGCTGAATGCTGGAGAAGGCTTCACATAGAGCATCGGTGTGGGTAGGATTTGTATCCATGGATAGGAGCAAGGATGGCCTGGCAGAGGAGTGTATGATATGAATGCCATCAGGTGACATATTTGGAACCAGCCTGAACCCTAAATATCTCTAGTCTCTTCATATTTCTTGTACTCTCCATGTTCCTACTTCATCCCTTGTCTGAATTACAGCCTCCAGTTGGGTTTTCAGTCTGTTTATCTTGCTGTCTTCTGATCTACCATCTTCAAGGAAGCAAGAATGATCTTTTTAAAAGGTCAATCTTAACAGGTCCTCCCCCCCGCGGCAATGGTTCCTCACTGACCTTAGAACAAAGTCTAACGCACCAGGCTTTCAAGTCCCACAGGATCTGGTCCCTGCTTTTTGCCTCCGGTCCTCGTCTTCCCAGGCTCTGGCCGACACCATTCTGCTCTCTAGCTACACTACATTGACTTTAGCTCCCGAGTATGCTATGCTGTCTCCCCTCTGGGCTTCGTACATGGTATTCCACCCACCAAGAACACCTTTCCCTATCTTTCACCTGGGTAACTCTGATTCACAGTCGGATCTCAGCATAGACATCACTTCCTCTGTAAAGTGTCTCGGCCTCAGAGTCTTCGTCACGTGTCCCACCTACATTCTCTCATAGCACATGAGCCTCTTGTTGAATCAATGAATGTCATACAAATTGGCAAGGAGTAGGTGGGCCTTGAATGATAGGTCCAGGATTCTGAAGTCTACCTTGAAAGCACCTACCTATTAACCAATTTTGAACACAAAGTGTGACAAAACAAGAGATGATGGAATTGATATTCAAAAGAAAAAACAGATATAACTGATTTTATTGAAAAGGAAGTTTGGAAAATGAAAGAAGTCAAAGATTTTATTTCACAAAAAGAAAGGTTTTCAAAGAAGGAGGCAGGAAATCAAACGTATGGTCTAGAAATGCTTCTTACAGAATTTACTACCATGTGGAGACTTTTGAGATTAGGTGCAAGCCAAAGCTGGTCCTCAGAACCAAACCCAGGCCATCCTCCCTTACTGCCATGTTGTAAACCCTGGTACATGCCTCCCCCAGACACACCACAGGTAGAGAAAGAGCCACGCAACATCTCAAGGACCGTTTGTAGATCACCCTATCCACCTAAGGTGCACACCATTTCTTTGACTGTGGGCCAAGAATGATAAAAAGTCACAGTTGAGTAGAGGAGATGGACCCTCTCAAGCTTGAGTCCACTCAAAGTGGAGTGTCAGTAAACACACAAGGTGGTCCTCCATCTACCTAAACTGCAAGGCTGAGCTGGTCCTTCTTAACAAGATGTTAAGAAGAAGAGAAAGGAAAATGGCACCATTGTTCTATTATTATGCATGTGGTGAGTGCATGTAGGCAGTGGAGGGACAAAAGCCCAGCCATTCTGCACATACTGGAAAGGTCAAAACAGCCTGACTAGCTACCATGAGTCGTCTTAGAATACATTGGCCTGGGTGGTTCCTGAGCCTCATTCTGCATTCAGAGTCAAATATTGTTTGGATTATAATATTAAACTAGGACTAACATGACCCACACTGTTAAGATTATTAAAAGAGTGGAAAATTGCACAATTGAACATTTTTCTTCGTCTTCAGAGCCTGAGGGTCATAATTTGTAGGGATCACTGTGCTGGCTTGGATATTGATTATTTATGAAGCGCTGACAGCTTCTTCAGTTCTGTATAAGATGGAAAAGAAGTCCCAGCCTCTCCTAAAGGAGTGGTAATATAAGTTAGGCAGGCAAAGTATCCAACATAACATGGACGAGGTGTGGCTGCAAATTAGTAACAGAGAATTTCTTAAACAAACCAACAAAAACCAGAGCTTACTGTTCGAGAGAACTTTTCTGCAAATCCGTCACCTTGGGGCATGGTACAATTAGTTCGGAGATAGGTCTGTTGCTCAAACATTTTTGGAAGCCATCCTCAGACATGGAGACACAGTGTGGTGTAGGGAAAAAGGCATAAACTTTGAATTCTGACCATTACCAGCTGCATAATCACAGACGAGTTTCTTAATCTATAAACTCCTCAGACTCTTTCTCTTGTGAAGTGGAAATAAGATACCATACCACAACTTTTTGAGAACCAATGAGATAATGCTAAATATACTAGTCTTGGAGTGCTGGCCACCAGAGCCAACCATTACCTGTTGCATCATTTAAGATCAGTGTCAGATCTACAAGATAAAACCTGCCACGTTTGGTTAATGATAGCATGTTTGTTTGTTTGTTTGTTAGGGGGGAAAGGGGCGGAAGGAGAGGGAGAGAGAGAATCTGAAGCAGGCTTCATGCCCAGTGCAGAGCATGATGTGGGGCTCAATCTCACGACCCTGGGATCATGACCTGAGCCCAAACCAAGAGTCGGACACTCAACCGACTGCGCCACCCACATGCCCAATCATAGTGTTTTTTGATCAGCAGCAGAGCTACTGAGCTTGATTACTCCTTCAGTCATCCAGCTCAGCTCTTGTATTAGCTTCCTAGGGCTGCCATACCACATACCACACACTGAGTGGTTTAAACCACAGAAATGTTTTCTCTCATAGTTGTGGAGGCTAGAAGTCCAAAATCAAGGTACCGGCAAGGCCATGTTTCTCCCTAAAGGCTCTAGGGGTGGATCCTTCCTTCCTCTTCCTACCTCTGGTGGTCCCTAGCAATCTTTGACATTCCTTGGTTTTGTAAACACAGCGCTCTGATCTCTGCTTTCCTCACCACATGGCATTCTCCCTTATGCCTCTGTTTCTGTGTCTTTTCCCTTCTCTCTTCTTCATAGGGTACCAGTTATATAGGATGTAGGCCCCACCTAAAACCAGTATGACCTCATCTTAAAATGTCTGCAAAGACTCTTTCCACATCAGGCCATATTCTGAGGTTCCAGGTGGATGTGAATTTTGGGGGTTCACTATTCAACCTAGAACAGTCCCCAAAATCAAAATACAAAAAACAAAGATCTTTACATTCTTGAGGACACAAAGTAATCTAATGCAGGTTTTTTATAAAAGGTAGGAAAAGGGGGGCTCTTCAATGACTCAGTTGGTTGAGAGTCCAACTCTTGGTTTTGGCTCAGGTCATGATCTCAAGGTCATGGGATCAAGCCCTGTCAGGCTCTGCACTCAGCATGGAGTCTGCTTGAGATTCTCTCTGCCTCTCCCTCTGCCCCTCCTGCTCATGCTCTCCCTTATCTCTCTCAATCTCTCTCTCTCTTTGTCTCTCTCTCTAAAATAAATAAATAAATCTTAAAAAAAAAAAAAGATAGCAAAAAGAAGAGTTCCAGATACGTTAAAGACAACGGCAGTTGGCAACTTTGTTGAAAAATATGGCTTGGCCACAACTGGGATTAATTTGAAGTCATCATCTCTGACTTTTTGTGTGTATCCTTAGGATTTTAAGACTCTCCTTAAACCACCTTTTTGTCCCCCCATAAATGTAGAACACAGAATGTGCTCATGCACGCTTGCGCTGACCAAGTGACACTCACCTCAAGGCACTAACAGAGTGACTCCCTCAAAAAGGAATCACCATCACAATGATAATGAACGTGGCATTCTTCCTCTAAATTTGATCGGGCCAAGAAGAGATTCAAGCTGAGTTACTCCCTTCCCATCCCCAGTGACCAAGCTCTGTGTAGTCATACAGTTTGCAATTGTAGAAATAGCATAAATTTCTATAGATAGGCAGCACTTAGTTTCTTTTGATGCAAACAGGAAGTTGAAGATGTTCTCCAGCCTCAGGTGAAACTCTTCCATTGAAGAAGGCAGATTCTAGGGGGAGACAAGTTCTGGAAGACTGAGATGACTACGGAGCTTTGACTTTCAAAATGGTGGCGCATTTCCCCATAGCTAACACAGCCAGACCAGCTCTTCAAAAAGAAAACTAAGGACTTAGGGACTTGAAGGCTGGGGTACCTGAAGATGGCAGGAGCTCCGAAACTCTTCTGAAAGAGAAAGCCAACAGCAAATTAGCACTGCTGTAAATGGGGAGTGGTCTCTTGAGGAAAAGCCATAGAATTCCCTTGTAGAAGCACAGGAGGGTTGGAGGAGAGTTTTCAGCCACTTGGTATGCTGCTAGCCTGTAGTGTAGACAGAGTTCTGAGCTTCAAAGGACTGGGCTGTGTCAAGGTGAGCAGACACAATGACCCCATGCTAGGGTCTCCACAGTCTGCTGTTTATGCCCATGCCTCCATGCCATAACCAGAAGGCATAGATCTCAAAAGAAGGGAAGTCCTAATCTGCTCCTGGGTAGCGGGAAGTATTATAATTATTGCCCAGATCAACACAGGTATTCCTGGCCTCCCCCTGCCAAAATCTAGACAGTCCAAGAAGACTTTGCCGGAGGCCCTGGTGAAGCAGGTAGGTATTCTCGAAGCAGCCACAGGAAACTGTGGGACAGAATCAGGCCAGCCAAGTCCCAGCTTGTAAAAAATCTTCAACCAAGGACAGGCTGATTGTCATGTGGGGGGAATGCCCTGCTCAGCTTTCAAACCCTGTGATTTTAGCTATAGAAGATTATAGAAGCCTTATCAACTCTTCTCTTTCAATAAAGCATTCTTTTGATTCATGCTAGCCAGGGTTATTTATGGAAGTTGAAGAGTTGAAATCAGCCTCCCAAGCAGGCAAGGGAACAATTGTGGGAACCCAGAGAAGTGTGTCGTGCTCATGAAGTTCTCAGATTCCCTTCTGTCATAGTGATCTTTGACACCAGGCTCACTCTAGAAAAACTTATCTAAGGGGAACTTAACCTGGGAAGCAAAGACAACATTTAAAGACTGAAATGCCTGCAAGAGGCAGAGCAAGCCTGAGGGGTCTAAACTCAGGGCCTGCAAAGGCCAAGCAGACAACTTCATTCATTCCGAGAAGCTGAGCTAGTTTAAGAGAGCAGTGCGCACGGAGGGACGCCATGTTGAATGCTAGCAGGGCTCCCGGCTCCAGCCAATTGGTGTCCTACATGAATACAGGCCCACAGCTGCGAGATTTTTAAGAGAAACGTAGCATCCAAAAAATTCAGATGGATCTATCCATTTTTAGCAGTTGTATTGCAATGTAATTGACATACGATAAATTATACATATTTAAAGTGTGCAACTTAATAAGTACATTCACTTGTGAATCAGAACCATACTGGAGATAGTGAATGTATCCACCACTCCTGAGAGTTATTTTGTGACCCTTTATAATGTGTGTTTATCAGTATTTCATTCCCTCTTACAGCCGAGTAGTATTCTATTATAAGTATATGCCACAATTTGTTTATCCGTTCATCTGTTGACGGATATTTGAGTTGTTTCTAGTTTGGGGGGTGGCGGCTAGAATAAAGTAAGTCTTTGGACATATGCTTTTGTTTCTCTTGGATAAACACCTAGGAGCAGAACAGCTGGGTCATGCAATAGCTAAATAGTTAGCCTTTTAAGAAACAAACAATTTCCAGAATGGCTGTACCACCTTACATTCCCCACCCGCCCCACAATGTGTGAGATTTCATTTGCTCTGCATGCCTGCTAACACTTGGTATGGTCAGCCTTTTTAGTTTTAGTCATTTTCAGAGATGCGCAGTGGTGTCTCACTATGGTTTTTAATATGCATTCCCCTAACGACTAATTCAATTGGGCATCTTTCTGTGTATTTATTTGCTGTCCATACATCTTTGGTGAAGTGTTTATTTACATTTTCTGCCTCTTTTTATGGGGTTCTTTATTTATTTTTTATTGTTGAGTGTTGAGGTTTCCTTATTAATCTGAATATACATCCTTTACCGGATATGTGATTTTCAAGTACTTCTCCCAGTCTGTGACTTGTCTTTCATTGCTCTAAGAGTGCCTTTCAAAAACATAAGTTTTTAATTTTGCCAAAGTGTAGCCTTTCTTTTTTTTTCCTTTCATGGATCATGATCTTGGTGTTCTGTCTAAGGAAGTTTTGCCTAACCCAAGATTGTAAAGATGTTCTCCTATGTTTTCTTGCCTCCCTTCTTTCAGAAGCTGGAGATAATTTTAAATGTTAGTTCAGTGTAGGTCAAACAAGACACATTTAGGGCTCCATGTAGCCCGGGAGTCACCTGTTTACAGCCTTTTACTTGCAGCATAACCCCTCCTATCCCTAATTTTGTATCATGTAAGGCTAACAAAGCTCTTGCTTAACTCTTCTACAAGATAGTGTCTTTCACAAGAAACTGTGATAAGTCTTGCTCAGAGTCATCTTTTCCCTACACAGAAGATCAATGTAATTTTTTTTTAAAGACATATTGGGAGGACTGAATGTTTTTATTGAGTACTAAGAAGAAGAAGAGCTGATGGTTTAGCTCTGCTGAGCTTGAACTTACTTGGACTCTGGTCTGATGAGAGTAACTTTCACTAGTCCAATGAATTGGCAGCCTACCACCTCGGCCAACTACTGCTGAGCTTCAGCGAATGAGAAAATTGTAGACAGAATGGGGCGAAGAGGAAAGGGCAGAGGGAAACCAGACTTTGCTGTTTAAATATCACTTTCAGGTAAGTAGGGTCGGCGCCAGCTGGAGCCTTTTTTCTTCGGCACTATCTCAGAACTCAAAAAGATGATTTCAAAAGCACTTGACTAATTAAATATCCTTCCTTTAACACTGACTCTCCAGCATAGGATTTTTAATACATTGGGAGAGATAAAACTCTGGCCCTGGGCAGATGTTAAAAACATTTTTTTTGTAGTCAGCAGAGAAACAGTATTCTTAGCCCCTCTGGCACTGTTCTGAAAATCCACACATGACGCAGGAAATTAGTTGTCTCCTGTCCAAACTCTGTTCACAAGGACAGTTTTTAAAAATGTAATCAGACACTAGTAAAATGCAGGGTGCAGTTCAGAATATGAGATGTGTGCAAAGAATGTAGATGCTTAAGAATGTCACCGGGTAGACGAGCAGTCTGAAGACGAGGGACGGCGGGAGTTTAACAGAGACTTTTATTGGGGAAAAGCTTTGCTGGACCCTCTGCCACCCACTTCAGCAACTCAAAAGGAGTAAAGACAGCTCTGTGAACTCATACAACTGCTATGAGGGCAGAGATGCTGGTTTGGATCAAGGAGCACAGAATTACATTGGAGACTGTGCTGCTCTGTTGATTGTCTCCACAATGGTTCAGAAGCAGGACTGGACTCCTGTTAAATGCATTTCCAGAGAAGTGGAAGTTTTCCATTACCATTAAAGAATCTTGCTTCTGAACCACTTTCATATCCTCTTCCAGGGCATACGTAATATTCTCAAAGCAGCAGAATAGTTTACCCTTCTTCTGAAGCCAATCTATGCCATTGTGTTTATTTTTCAAAAAATAAAGAAAATTCGGAGGATCAGCAAGAGGTTAGATGCCTTGAGACTTGTGGTGAGTCAACAGTGATGGCCTGAAGACCCTGGAACCAGCAATGAAGTACATCAGCCCCTTGGCGTTTCTTTCTGCATTGAGTGCTAGTCCTTGATCAGTTCATCACAGCCCGAAATGAAGCTGGTTCTTGCTATTAATCCAATGTGGGCAGGCTTGATATCTAAATAATGAACCGAGAAATAACTAGCCTAGCAAACTCCATTAGAGCAGAACTTGAAATAACTATCAGGGGGTCCGTTGATTATCTTACGGGTTTCCTCCATGGCCCTCACAGAGAGAATCATCAAAACACAGGACTTGGGAAATTTTTTTTCCCCTAAAGTATGTAGATGGATGAGGGTTTGGCTAGGAAAAATTTAACTCCATTTTATTTAGTAGAAAACACATTGTCTACCATAGAAAAAAAAGCGGCCATTCCATTTTAGCTTACTTTCTATCAGTCCCCAGTGACTTTGTCTACTAAAGGAAAGCACCAGCCTTGGGTATTACAGATGGGGGTTTGAAGAGCAGCCCTGCCACTTGCAGTCTGTGTGGCCTTGAGCCAGTGTTCAGATCTCTCTGAAACTCTGCATCATCACACGCAAGGGGGGCTGCTGACAGGGAGCCCACAGGGTAGCCAAGAAGATTCACCTGCACTTCGAGAGCCAAGCGAGGTACCCGGGCTTCATGGCCAGCCTGCCTCTGTTCTCAGTCTGCCCTGCAGACTCTACCATAGCCTTCCCCACAGAGTTTCATAATTTCTTCTTTCATCTCTTGACTCTGCCCAATATCTTGTCAGGGCAAGGACCATGTCTTGCTTGCTCACCTTTGCATTATTCACCGGACACACCTCGTACAGAGGAAGCATTCAATTAAGTGTTCTTGGAAAGAAAGCAAGGATGAAGGAAGGGCAAAAATCGGTTGGCTAGAATAGTGATTAATTGATTAAAAGCACAGACTTTGGAGTCAAACTGGATTTCAAGTCCAAACCCTGTGACTCACTGGCTGAGTGACTTTGGGCAAGTTTTTTGACTTTCATCAATAGGGAAAAGATAATAATCTGCCTCAAAGAGTTGTGGTAAGAGGTATGAGATTATTTTGCAAAGGCTTTAGCAGAATGCTCAGCACATGGTAGGTGCTCGCCGTACATTATTCTATATCATATCATATCATATTCTATTATTATATAGTTTAATAGGACTCATCATAAATCTGATTGACACTTTGCAAATGTTTGGGTAATAATTGCCTTGGTCCTTGCAGGAGGAAACTGGCATGGAAATCATGTAGGAATTACCTTCTGCTGTCACTAGAAATAAGTTGTAAATGATCAGTCCTATCCTGGAGCTTCATGCAGGAGAAGATGGGCGGCCACTGCCATCTGCAAGCCTGGACCCTGTTGGAGTGAGAAATTTTAACCTATTCAACAGACATTGGAAAGGCACAGGGCTAAGGCTCTCGGAGGTAAACCATATTCTGTCCTCCAGGTGCTGGCAACTCCTAAATCATGATAAGGAAAGGCAGAACATCAAGTGATCCCACCAAAGTGCAGATGCTGGTCTGGACCCGAGGGGGTGAGGAGGGTGACCTGCTGATTAGGAGAAGGGGCTGTGGGTGCAAACTGTGGTCTCATCATTTAGTGGCTGACAGAAGCTTTGTCTCATTTGCAGTGAGAGCACCTTGAGTATCCACCTTACAGAATGGTGGTAAGCTTTAAATGATGCTTGTGGCAGGCTGGACATCGCACCTAGTAAGTGCTCAATAAATGTCAGCCATTGCTGTTGTGGCAGTTACTCTTTTTTTTAAAGACTTTATTTATTTATTTGAGAGAGAGAGAGAGCATGAGCAGGGGGGAGGGAGCAGCAGACTCCCCGCTGAGCAAGGAGCCCAACTCGGGACTCTATCCCAGGACCCTGAGATCATGACCTGAGCTGAAGGCAGACACTTCACCCACTGAGCCACCCAGGCGCCCCTGTGACTGTTACTCTTATCCAGCTAGTATTATTTTAACTGGATAGCAGTAGTATTATTATAGGTATTAATATATAGTATGGTAACATTGCTAGCATCTTAAAACTAGGATATTATACATATCTCTATATTGTTGTCGGTGATATTGTAACATTAATTGGGATAAAACCAAGACTATAATGATACTATTTGTAACACAGTCAGTGCTTCGTGGAGAATTTGGCATCTGAGCTAAATCTTGAAGAGTGGGTAGCATTTGAGCACCATTGGAATGGTCTAAGGAATGAAAACAGGTGTTTTAAACCTGCTTTTTGAAGCTTCTAATCGCTTCTAAGTTTTACATCCTCCAGTGGGTAAGACCTCTTGCAGAAGGCTCCGTTACCGAAGGGTTAATGAGGTTGAGGCCTGGAACCAAAAACTGTCAGGGCTGAAGGAGACAAAGGAATGCACGTTCCGCACAAATTCCCCAGGTCACCACTTTTCCCCTATTTGGCCTGACTTACCTACCTTGACATCCCCCAAGAGAACAAGGGCCGTGCTGATCAGAACACTCAACACACTATAAATACTCACTTCACAATTACTGCATTATTAGTTTTATATGTTGAAAACAAATTCCCCTTTGGGACTCCGGCTCCACTCTATTGGCACCTGGTGGATCCTTTAATATTTCAATTCCTCCATCTTCAAAGATTCACATCAGAGTCTTTCCTGAGGCTGAGGACTGAATGTTTTTGCACCTGGGAATTTCCCTTGTGGCCAGAAAACCTGAAAAGTGGGGGGACGGGGGATGCTTCATGCATAAAAGAAATGCTAAAGGGGAGAAGATAAGCCAAAGTGGAGGGGGGATGGGTCTTGAGGTCTAAAAACCACACATGAAGATTTCAATTAGCCCACTTCCATCCTCTTCTTCCCATTCCCATTAGAAGCTTACAAAAGTGTGTGTGTGTGTGTGTGTGTGTGTGTGTGTGTGTGTATACACATGCTCGTGTGCACATGCAGGCATCAGGACGGATGCAATAAATCAAAGCTGAAACTTGCATTGACTCCCCAGAAAACGTTTCATGAAATTTGTTTGTAAAACAAATCTAAGGCAGCCATTCTCAGACTTCAATGAGCACGAGAACCACCTGGAGAGCTGGTGAAAATATATATTTACACCCCCACGGAGCCTGATTCAGTAGGTCCAGAATGGAGCTCTGGAATCTTTATTTTTAACAAGCGTCCTATGTAATTTTGATGCAAATGGTCCTTGAACCACTCTGAAAAGTGCTGGTCTAAGGTTTATGTTTGTCTATCTTTCCATTTTTTCCTGTCCTTGTGTTCATTTGGGGATGACTTTTAACCACTTCCCCCAGTCTTCTCACTAAGCATAAAATTCCCATCAGTTGCACAGGTGGATTTTTCCCCCCATTTTTGGAAACTATTTACTCTCTGAAAGCTAAAGTGACTTTATATGGAGTAGGGCTGGGGCCTATGTGGTGGAGAATACTTTATCCTGGACCTCAGCTAGACGTCATAGAGTATCAGAGAGGTTTCCCCACCAAGAGCACTTAAAGCTGAGGGAAGTCAGCTGAGCTGGGCCTTCTCCAAGTTGCCCTTCCCTGTTAACTGGAAAGCTACATGGTCAACTTCTGCATAGACCACACAGGTGCGGAAATAGCAGTGCGTGTTAGGGTAGGGGGGATCCTGGGAATTCAGTTGGCCATGGGTTAGCAGCTGTGTATAATTGCGAGTTGGACCAGAGGGACCAAAGGGACCAGAGGGACCAGAGAGACCCAGGCAACCAGTCAAGGGGTGGGTAACCCAGGAGCCTCCCTATCCTGGGCTTTGCCCTTCCTTGGCCTCCAGTTGAGTGGCCCCGGCGCCTACCCTGCAGGAAGAAACTTGATAACAGGAATCACAATGTCCTTTGTGCCTTCCCTGCATTTGAAGTTGAGCACATTCTGCTCATGGATGAGGCGGTGGAAGGTAAGAGGAAGGGCCCTGGGTAGCAGGAGGAGACCGTGGCCCCTCAGAAGGAGCCGACCACAGAGTGCAGGGGGTAAGGAGACATTCTGAACTCAGTGAATATCCTCGTAAGACATTTGAAGACCAAGAAACGCTCTTATCTGGAAAGTTAAGCCCCTAGCTCTGTGACTAAGTGAGCCCTGCTGTTTTTCACTTATCTGGATGTCAGTTTCCTCTTCTGTGAAATAACCATGTTGGAGTCAATGCTTTCTACGACCCCTTCCAGCTCTCGTATCCTAAAAAACAAATGTTTTGCCCAGACTATGCCTGACAAGTTTTTTGGAATTCGCTTCGATGATGATCTTTAGTAGCTGAAAAGTCGGTTGTCTATTAGTGTGTAATGGACTACACCCGAACTTGGAGGCTTAAAGCAACCATTGTATTTTGCTCGCCATCTTGTGGGTGAAGAATTGGGGAAGAGCTCAGCAGGGTGACTCATCTCAGATTCCAGCTGGGGCTGAAGCTCCACTTCCAGGGTTCTGGGATGGGTTCTTCACTCATCTGTCTGTGTGTCTGCCTACCTCCCCCCTCCCTAATCCTCTCTCCCCCCACTCTCTCTGTCTACATACTTGGTAACTCATCCTCCAGGGCCCCCCATGTGGCTCCTGTTTCTAACAGCATGGCAGCCTCAGGGGGTCGGACTTCCCACACGGAGCCTCTGCGGCGTGCCCGTGGGCCAAGGGAGAAGCTGCTAGTCCTCTTGAAGGCGAGGCCTAGCATTGGTACTTTCACTGGATCCCATTGGTCAAACGTCCCAAGCCAACCCAGATGTGGGCAGAGAACTAGAACCCACAGCTCAATGGGAGGAGTACCAGAAAACTTCCAGCCATCCTTAACCTACCACAGTCCACACTTAAATAGAAAAAAAAAATTAATTCCCAACGTCATTAAATCTACCCGACACCAATGGTTCGAAAATTTTTTTTTTTTTCCACAAAACTCTAAAGATTTAGCCTTCTTCAAACGAGAAGGCTGTTGTGGCTATCCAAGGATTGTTCTACAGACTTTTCATACGCAGACAAGGAGCTGGGATGGTTGAGGAAGTTCCCTGTTATAGTGACCATTTAAATGATAGCTATTAAAAACAAACAAAAGACTCATTTTCTTGTAATTAATGTTTAGCTTTGACAACATGGAGTCCTTGGCTGTTTTAGAAAGAAGGGCAAGGGAAGCGCTAAGAAGTATCTAGTAACTCTAGCTACAAAGCACTGTTGGTGAGGGCCACTTCATGGGGCCACAGGCTAAGCTCAACGCCCGGCGCTCTGCTTACGGTACTCAGTGTGACTCAGTGTGACACACTCCCGTGCAACCTACACACAAACAGATCTTTGTTGCTCTGGGTGCAGCAAATTCTTTAGCAGGAATAATCCAGTACAACAAACACTCCCTTCAGTTCCTTCTCCGTCTTGAGAGTATGTGAGCTGCTGAGAGAAAAGAAATCAGTGCTCAATAGGAACCGAATGCTAGAAATGCTCTCTTTAAGCATGGCTAAGGAAAAGAAATGGAATGGCGCCATTCATCCTAAAGGTTCAGGAATATTAACAAATATATGAATTCAGGACATTGACACAAAACGTCATGGCAATAAGGCGGCAGCATGGCGGGGCAGAGAGGCACATGGGCTCTGGAGTCACCTGTTTTGGGTTTGGGTCCAAGCTCCATCAGTCACCTCATAGCCACAACACCTTGAACCAAGAGTTGAGCTCAGCTGCACCTCCCTTTCTTCAGAAGGAAGAAAAAGACCCATAGAAACATCTACCTCCCAGATCTGCTCGCTGGGGGCTCAATGGGTTGATCCTCGCAAGGTGCTCAACATGCAGTGGGCACTTGATGTATGCTTGTGTTGCTGTTCTTATTACTATCATTACCACATCATGGACTCATGCACACTCACATTGCTCTTCAGGTGTGCAAAGAAAATGTAGTGTTTGGGTTTTTGTTTTGTTTTGTTTTGCTTTGCTTTGCTTTGCTTTGTTTTTAAGTAGAATCCATGCCCAGCATGGAGCCCAACTCGGGGCTTGAACTCACAACCCTGAGATCAAGACCTGAGCTGAGATCAAGAGTAGGATGCTTCACTGACAGAACCACCCAGGCACCCCAGAAAATGTAGTTTTTTAATTGTTTCCTTACTGATCTAATATTCCTCAGGAGTTCCCCCACTGCACCGGGTAGTTGGGGAGGGATTTTTAAATTTGTTAGTTAAAGGTACCTCGCTCTCTCTGGTTTGAATACTTGGTCGGGGGAGGGATGGCTCAATACTTGGCAGGGGGAGGGATGGCTCAGTCGTGTCGATGCCATCTAGAGCGCCTCCCCTTGCCAGTGCCTCTCACCAAGAATGGAGTCAACATCAATGCACGATGAGGGCCTGGGACCCACAGCCCTGCTTTGGTCCTGGCTGTCTTGGCAGTGGGGGGTCCCGGACTGCCATCAGCTCCGCTGCCCACCGTGGATCCAGCCATCACTTCAGCTCTCCCTGCTGCCCCTGGCCGTCCTGGTCCCTCTGGGTCCGGTTGTTGGGGCCAACTGGAACTTCTGGGTTTCCTGCTCACCATGTGTGGGTCCTAGGGAGTCAGGAGCCCCCTCAGTTCATCTACCCATGACCTCCTCCCACCTGAGCCGCTGCATTACTGTCATGGCAGCCTGGAGTCAGATGCTGGGGGACCCCAGGACAGTGGTCCCTATGGGGAGGGGGGCACAATTTTGCCCCCAGGACACACTGGATAATATCTGGAGACAGTTTTGGTTGTCACGATCGGAGAAACACTATCGGCATCTAGTAGGTAGAGGCCAGAGATACTTCTAACCATCCCATAATGCACTGGACAGCCCCCCAGCAATAAAAATAAGCCTGCCCAAAATGTCCACAGGGCTGAGGTTGAGAAAATCTATCCCAGCGGCTCGCAGCACCCCGCTCCATGCTGAGGAAAGCCGGCTACTAGATGCAAGAATCTCAGTCACCGTAAGCCTTCTAGATGTTCTACCACACAGCACCAGCTCCCTCTTCTGCCTGCTAGCTCAGGGTTTTATCTGGGAGTGGAGTGAGCAGGGAGGTAGGGATATGGGCATCTCCCCACCTGGGTCTGCCTGGCTCTCCTGTCCCCACACCTCACTGGGGGCAAAACGGCGAACTTTCCCCAGCCTCCCTTGTGTGACAGAAATTTCCCCGACATCTTCTGCTCCTCCTTTCCAAGATGCTTTTTGCCCTTAGGGCCGCCTCTGGGGCCTCCATTGTGAAAAAAGTGCAGGGAGAGAAACCGAATTATCACTGAGGGAAGATAAACTGAGAGGTACGGCAAAAATTCTCTATTGTACTTTTATTAATATTTATAAATATTATATAACCAGCTACTTTTCTTATGCCAGGCAGAGACTTGATAAAATATGCATCGAATGGAATTACTTACACTATAAAGAATTTATTACTACCCTAAAAAAACAAAAAACAAAAAACAAAACAAAAAAACAGAAGTTTCTTGGAGGGGTGTCTTCTTTTCTAGGTGGATTCCTGTCTAGTATTGTTGGGCTGTTCTCAAAGTCCCACTCCGACCAAGAGCACATTCTTGCCTCTCTCCACCTCTGAAAGAGGAGCTGAGGGCCGGGGCTTGGCCCCCTTGGCATCAGGCCTTCCACGGGCGGCTGGCTGTGTGTTCCCTGCCCTGGGCCCGAGCAGGTGGGACCCAGAACCGCAGTGTCCCTGCACAGGCTCTGGATCGAGTGGGAATGCAGCTCTCACAGCTGCGGGAGGTAGAAGAGGGACAAGTTACTGCATCTCGCTGAACCTCAGATTCTTTCACTGCAAAATGCATCGGAGAGAGTATCAACCACACAGGGAGTGTTAGTCCACCTGGGGTTCCCATAACAAAACACTGCAGACTGGGTGGCCGAAACAACAGAACTTTATTTTCTCGCAGCTCTGGAAGCTGGACGCCCGAAATTAGGTGCCAGTGTGGCTGGTTTCTGATGAGGACCCTCTCCTGGGCTTGCAGACAGACAGCCTCCTTCCTGCTGCGTCCTCACTCGGCCCCTCCTCTGGGCACATGCAGACAGAGCACGAGAGTGAAAAGGAGAGAGAATGAGTTTGTGTCCCCTCCTCCCTTTAGAAGGACACCAACCCCTGGGATCAGGGCCCCACCCTTATGACCTCATGAGCTTAAATACCTCCTAAAGGCCCAGTCTCCAAATATCCTCACATCGGAGGTGCAGTCTTCAATGTAAAAACGGGGGCAGAGAGAAGACAGAACTCAGTCCATAGCGTAGGATCTCTCTAAAGATGAAACAAGATCCTCCACGTAATGGTCAGCACCATCTGCCCAGGTCAGCCACACGCAGAGGAGTTTACTGAGTCGGGACTAGGGAAGAAAGAGAGTACAGACTGGCCAGGTGCTGGAAAGAGCCCAGGGCAGGTGCCGAATGTGGCAGGAAGGAAGAGGTGGGAACCAGGTCCCCAGCACGCCAGAAACCCACACGCATTGATGTATTCTGCACACATAACTGCCATTTCTTTACCACTGACTATGTGCTGGGCACTTCGTGTACATTTTCTCTGCTAACTCTCTCCCGATGACCTCACCAGATGGGGGAAAGGAGATTCAGAAGAGTTAAGTCACCTCGCCAAAGCTACATCCTTTTGAGTGGCAAAAGCTTGACTTAATTCCAAGACTGTAGGATCCCAAGCCATGCCCTTTCCCCCTGGGCTCAACCGTCTCCTGCGCAAGCTCCGTGCTTTGGACACAGAGATCGGAAGACATTATCCCTTCCCCAGAGATCATTTTTAATTAGAAAGAGGAACTGGTCTCTAGCAAAGTGTTGTCACCCAAGCCGAGGTGTAGAATCAGCTCTTGCAGCATTTTGAAGGGGCTAGAAAATTTGTCCATTTGCCCCTAAACATAGTGAGCTGGGAGTATATTGTATGAACTTGGGAGATAGAAGGATTAAGGACATTGCATTGGTTGGTTATAATTTGTTACTGCAAAACAAGTGGTTCACTCCAAATCCAATGGATTAAGACAATAATCATTTATTCTTGCTCAAAGGACCATGGGTCAGCCGGGTATTGCTCACTGAGGCTGGGTTTTGCTGGGTGGCTCTGCACTTGGCTCCATTTTACAGATCCCCTATGTATCCATCCGGGCCCCAGGCAGACAGGATGCAGCTATCTGGGGAAAGCTCTTCTCCTAGAGAGGGGAGAAGTGATGCCTCTTAAGGCCCAAGGACAGAACCTAGGCATGGTCGTTGAGGGTCACACCCCAGTGGCCAAAGCGGGTCCCAAGCCCACGGGAAAGTACTCTGCCTTTGTGGGAGGGGCGACCAAGCCACATGGCAAAGGGTGTGGATAAAGAATCGAGGCTCACCATTCCATCTACCAAAGACATTTTCTGACTTGGGGGGGTCGCTAACATAGAGGGGATGGAGTGGTAGAGAAGATCTATAAAATCCCACCAGCCTTCAAAAGATTTGTGGGAAGAATTTCCCTATGAATAAAACACCACATCTCCCTGTTTCTCCAACCAAAAGACTGAAAGACAAACCACCCCCCCAACTCCACCCTGCCACTTTCCTTTCCCTTTTCCTTAAGAAGACTCCAAAATTGTAGGATGCCAGAATACTAGGGGAGCCTGACTAGCAAGAGCGATCGCTCCAGCCTCTAGTCTCAAGCATCAATAAGAGGAGCGTTTAGCAAATGTCTGTGAAAAATGCATCCCTCTGCCTTTGGGTCTCTGAATCTCCATTTGGTAGTTTATCTACACCCCTGTAATCTGCAAACACACAGACACCAGCCTAACTGCTTGACAAATAAGAACAAGTGTGCTAATGACAAGAAAGGAAAGCCCTAGAAACATAAATCGGAGAAGACCATGGTCAGAAAGTCAGGGAAGGCCTCCAGGGGTATCACATTACTGCATAGAGCTGGATTTACATTTCGAAGTGTTGGCTCAGCAGTCGCAATGATGGGGCTGTTTTTGAACCAGAGACATGGTTCCAATGCAACACCGGGTCGGTCTGTCTTTTCAATAAAGATCTCCCCTGGCATCATTGTCTGTTTTCTCTCTTAGGCACACAAGCTCCAGGATACTAATTATTTTGATTCCAGGAAGCAAGGACACTGAATGAACTCTTTCTAGGGGTCCATGCCATGTCCGAGTACCCTCCTGCTCCCAATCTGTCATGAACCCTAGGAAAATCCTCCATGTAGCTTAGCACACAGATCGATATCCAGATGCCTTTTGGTGCCAAACTGTAGGGCCCATGAAGCGGTGCAGCCCTGAATTGCAATCAGCAAAACGTTAGAGATCTCCTGATGTCCGAGCCCTGTTGCTGGACAGTGGAAGGTAGCGAAGGACGCCAACAATACATATTCTCGGCACAGAAATGCATTCATTAGCTTCAGAGCTGAGGTGACTTTAATTGCTGGGGAGCTGGGGGTTAAGAGTTTAGGCCTTTGCTTATAAAAACACAGACCCAAATCAGATAACTAATTTAGAAGCAATTACAATGCATTTTATCCTATTCTTTTGCCAAAAAAAAGCACCTTATCTGGGCTCGCTTTCCTTTTTATGTTTCCTTTTAAGTCTCCAAAATACCTCCTCCTGGGTCAGGAAGAAGAAGCACAGACCAAGCAGACTGGGAAAGGGGGCGATGCATGCTCTGGGTGCCCCCACGGCCCTGAAGAAGCAACGTGGATCCAACTCTTGCCAGAGATCAGGGTTGGACAGACTCCTTCAAGTGTGCCTGACCAGCCTCACATTCGAGGGCGGGGTTTGTTTGTTTGTTTGTTTTTTCCACGAACATATGGATTGTGTTAGTGTTTAGGAGGCAGTTAAGTTTAAAAAGGAAAAGAGAAAACAAAGTTAAGGTACACTACTTTTTATTATATCAAAGCCAAGCACCATTTTTGTGTGTGTGCTCTTAATACACTGTCTCTATTTAAAAATAAAGAATGTTTTAAAAGATGAAGAAATAAATAAGCACCGTTGTCTAATGCAGTGGTTCTTAAATTGGGGGTGCATAAGAATCCCGTGGGAAATTGTTAAAAATCTAAATTTCAGTATAGCGGACCCAGAGAACAGCCCAGGAATCTCCAGGTTTAATCCTTTCTCTGAAGGATGTGGTTCAGGGACAACTTTGGAAAGCACCGATCTAACTACCTCTTGGTTTTCTTTGGTTTACCCTGACATCCCTCGTACCATGATCTATTTCTGACTCCACCAGTGAGCTGTAGACAGCGCACTGCCTATTCCTGCTTTTGAGAAAGCATTTGCCTAACCCTGGCCACGCTCATTTGCTGTGGGTTCCAGATGATGGAGGTATCTCCTGAGTTGTTAGAAAAACACTGCAGCCCTCTAGATTACTGGTTCTCAACCAGGAGTGATTTTGCCCTCCATATCTAACAATGTCCGGAGACATTTCCGGTTACTGTTCTCCCGGGGGGCAGGGGTGGGGAGTGAGGAAGGGTGCTACTGATTCTGGTGGGTAGAGATGGGGCAGCTCCTAAACATCCCGCACAGGACAACTATCTACAGCAAAGAATGACCCAGCACAGAATGTGAACCACGTGGAGGTTGAGAAACCCCACTTTAGACCCAGCTATCCTTCAAAGAGTATTTGGAGAGCTTACCCCCCTTCTCCCTGTGCTTAAAGGTATAATGAGCCAGGAGGTGGAGAATCTTGAATGCCATTCTCATGCATGTACACACTGCTCCATAGTTAGTGAGCTTAGAAGACTAAGAAAAATCACCTGTGTTTGCAAAACAATTAGCCCAGAGGAGACTAAGTCCTGATCAACAATACAAATTCAATAGCCCTTGGCAGACATATGCATGTTGCATGCGACACAATGAGGAAACCACATCATCGACTCTAATTGTCTTAGCAAAATTTTTTTTTGAACAAACCCATTAAGATGTGGCTGGGGACATGGATAAAAACAGCACAGTCCCTGCCCTCAAATACGTTATTTTCTATGAGTGGACATCATGTCTACCCCAAGAGCCAGGATGTGGAACAGACAGAGGGAGGGATGGACTGAATATAGAGCATATGAGACCTGTGTAAATAGAAGAGGGGAACCCCAAATCTCCTGATGGACAGAGAAGGGGTGGACATTGGAGAAGCATGTGTGATCATTTTGAGTTTGGTCTAAAGATCGTGTGATTTTGACAGAAGGCATGACAACAAGGTTATTCAAGCAAAGATTCAGAGGCAAAACAGCTCAGGGTGGCATTGGGGAGGGGGTCCCAGCAAGTGAGCAGGAAGGTATCACTGACAGGTTAGAGAAAGAAGTGAGTTGGTCTGGTTTGGGAAGGGTCTGCCTCCTGGACCGATGTGTTTGGGCTTTGTTCTGTGGGTAATAAGTGGCCACCCTTGTCCCTGTCCCAAGAAGCTCTAATTCCTAATCCAATCCTTATGGTTCCCATAGTCCTCAGCAGAGTCCACAGGCACACGGGGGCGCATACTTCCCCCGGAGGTGTAGCCCCCACACCTTCAGCTGCTCACTGGGCTCTCTAGAAGGCCTGTGGAATACTGAGCCAAGTGACAGATAAAAGCATTTGGTTGTTTAGAGGTCACAGCAGAAGTATAAGGAGAAGGATTTCCAGCCTGTACAAAAACAACACTAGCCTAAACACCATGGAGACAGGTGCATGGCTCTCATTAACCTCAGGAGCTCAGAGACCACCTCTCCTTCTTAACAGAGCCAGCACCTGGCTGTCAGCTCAGGGACAGGCAGAGATAGGTGAGCTGGGCCATGACCTTGGGCTGGAGCCACTTGGGCTAACTCCATGTCCCTCGAGACTAATCTTTGGTTGCTTCTTTAAACAGAGTGGTTCCATCTAAGCTATCCTCAATATTTAAAATTCGGAAGTAATTGCTCAAGTAAAGGTATAAATACGAAAGGCAGCTTTCATACAAATATGAAAGGTATAAATAGAAGACAATACAACGGGCCAGCAGAAGAGAACTTTGATGAAAGTTGCACAGGCCGGGGAGCAGGTTCTAGGTACCTGGAGTTGCATTTCTCAAACTGTGTTCCATGAGACACACTTGAGTTCCCTGAGGCACTATTAAGTGTTCCATAAAAACAACTCCATAGTCAAGAAAACTTGGGAAATTTCAAAAAATTCCACAGTCTCCAATGGAGTTTCAAAATTCCCCAGTAGAGCATCACACTAAGTGTTTTGAGTACTAAAAAAGGAAAAAAAATGTATTTGACTTTGATCAACCCAAATTTTCCAAATAAACTTATTTTACTTGGGGACCCTTTCATTGATTTTTTTAAAATAGCATACCTGCTATGTTTCATGGATCCAGAGGTGGAGCGGGTCTTGTTCTAAGCCCTTTACAAAATATTAGCCCGTGTGCTCCTCATACTATACATACGAGGTAGACAGTATTGGTTTATTTTACAGATAAGAAAACTGAGGTATGAGGCAGGGGTGCAGGGGGGCAGAGAGGTTATTTTGCCCGTGTCATCCGGGCATCAAGCCTCCATAGTTGAAGTTTTTAAACCGATACCTGGAACATGGTGTGAAAAATACAGTGTCCTAAGGATTCGGTCAAGAACATGGGGGAATCTGGCTGTTTTATTTCAGGAGTTCCCTTATCTACTTGTGAAACCTCCAGGGACCCCATTGGTATCTATGCTCTGGTTGAACAAAAGCTCTCTGTCATAATGGGCCAAAGGCAAAGGTAGAGAAGGAGATCTATTAGCCAGCGCAGGCTGAGAGGACTAGGGAACACCTGCCAACAGGGTGTACAAAGCAAGGGACAGTGTGGACTCAGAGGTACACTGTAGTCAGAGTCAGCATCATAAATCCCAGACTGGTCCCTCAGACAGGACTTTAGGAGCATCATCCATGCCTCTCATTTTACACCCAAGTGAGGAACCTGGACCTTGTTCACAGTTATCGCTGGGCACCTGTTTCCTGGTCTCAGACTTTCTCCTACACGTCACTCAGTCACTGCTAATTTTAAAGATGGAGAGTAGCTTAGACTGAGTCACTCTGCTGTCAGAAGCCATCAAAAGCTGGTCTCTGCTGCCACAGAACCAGCACAGGACGCCTCAGCCCGAGAGCACAGCCCAGCTCACTTACCTCCTGGCCCCCCAACCGCTGCATCTGGTTTCCTCAAATGAGGAGCAAAATGAAAAGAACTGGCATACTTTTCTTAAGAGCAAAGTACTTTTCACCCTATAGAATTCCCTGTGACTGTGATTCCAAAGCTCAAGACAGGCTGTGATGTCTTAATTTCTCCAAAAATCTCCTACTCGCTGCACCAGGTAGACACACTATGCAAAGCTCACTGGGACAAGGGAGCTGCTGAGTCCATGAGAGGTAAGAGATGAGCCCCCTGTGAAGCTGGCGTGGGTGGGAAGACTAGGGAGCCACCCCTCCCCCCAAGCTGCAGGAGCTGCCAAAGTCCCTGGTAAAGGAGTACATGACCTGCCCCCCACACATGTCACTGTCCCTGAGCCAGGCCTGCCAGGTCTAAGAACAGGAGCTCTTAGAGAAAGCTCCTGGCACGGTTCTCTGCCTCCCCTTCCAAGCCCTGAATCAGACCAGACAGAGCCAGGGCAGGCCTGCCACTTGGCCCTGCAAGCGTTCCTCTGCCCTGGACCAGACCCACCCTGGACCTCACTGTTCGGTATGTAACGTGGATGGCTGCACACAATATGGCAGACACGGCCGACTGGATTGCTCCAACTCCGAGATGAGCTTTCTGGGCCACGAACCATGACCTGAAAAGATGAAAAATAAACAAGCACAGATGTGCGTGAGCAAGTGAGGGAGACGGAAGGGGAGAACACACGGACAGAATCCTATGCCCAACCAACTCAAAGCACGAGAAGTTTATAGCAGAAAAATCCTATAATAGGCGGAAACTAGAAAGGGAATTGGTGGGAATTCAAAGAGCCTCAATATTACAGCATACTGAAGAAATTCCATTTGACTACATGTGGGCTCATGCAACATTTCTACCCAACAGGAAGAGGGAAGACAGAGTTAATCCACCCTTTAAATCCCACCTCCCCTGAAAAATCTCCCCTCGTCTCTGATACCCACACGGACCTCCCCTTTCTGTGCCACGGTCTCCAATTGCATCGCCTATGTTTGTCTTGTCTCCATGGGTCAGGTCAGGGTGTAGACAGCAGAAGAGTGTACAGCCAAGGATTCAGACCTGGCTCCGAATCTCAGTCGAGTCGCCAAGATCGGAACAGATGGTGGATGAGAAGTCCAGGTCCGAGAAAGAGAAAGAATAAGCCCTTGCCTCTCTGATCAGCTGAAAATCTAGGGAGACAAATACATCCTGAGGAGTTAAACAGGAATCTAAGATGAAGACAGGAAAGACCCAGAGCCCAGCAGGTCAGATAAGTTAAAGGAAAAGCGCCAAAGAGCGAGAACACCAAACTTAGGGTGGACCCCCGGCGAATGCCCTCAGCCTTCAGCCTTTGTTTGTGATCACACTTCCTGCTACCAGTTAGTCATCCCTGGCCCAGGAGGAGACAGACACAGGTGTGGTTATGATATTTTGAAGGGGGGTTGGACAGTGTTGAAGGGGCAGTGAGTCAGTGTTAGAAATCTGCCCACCACTCTTGATTGGGATACTTGTAAAGATGCAATGAATGGACAAAAACAGTTCTTACACCCGAGGACAACATCAGTGCCATGAACTTCTATCCCCTAGTGCTTTGCTGCATTGTGTGCCTGATCAAAGATTTGTTAAGAGATGAGTAATTTAAAAAAAAAAAACAAACAAAAAACAGGCACTGTGGAAGGCAGTATGGAGTTTCCTCAAAAAATTAAAAATAGAAATACCATATGATCGAGCAATTCTGCTATGGGGTATTTACCCACAGAAAATGAAAATGCTAATTCAAACACTAATTCACCTCTATGTTTACTGCAGAATTATGTACAATAACCAAATTATGGAAGCAGCCCCAGTTTCCATCGATAGATGAATGGATAAGGAAGATGTGGCTTATATATACAATGGAATATTACTCGGCCATAAAAAAGAATGAGATCTTGCCATTTGTGACAACATGGATGGACCTAGAAGGTATTATGCTAAGTGAGATAAGTCAGTCAGACACAAACACCATATGATTTCACTTATATGTGGAATCGAAAAAGCAAAACAAACAAATAAACAAAAAACAGAATCAGACCTAGTCATACAGAAAAACAAACTGATGGTTACCAGAGGGAAGTGGGGTGGGGGATGGGCAAAACGGGTGAAGGTGAGTGGGGGACACAGGCTTCCGGTTATGGAATGAGTGAGTAAGTCAGTCACTGGGATGAGGGCACAGCATAGGGAATATCGTCAATGCTACCGCACTGGTGTGGTGTGGTGATAGATGGTTCCGGCACTTGCGGTGAGCGCAACATAACACACGGGATCGTTGAACCACTATGTTGTATACCTGAAACTAACATCACATGTGTGTCAACTACACTCAAAAAAAAAAAAATTTTTAAAAAGAAGACTACGAAAGTGTGATAATTTCAATTAGCAAAATAAAGATCAAATGAACAATGAATCCTCACATATTCTATTTACTTATATTGTTCAGCTGGTGACTGTAGTAATAACTGTCTCTACTGTGCATTTCCTAGAAATTGAAGCTGGCTTTCTCAAAAGCTAAATAATTCATTTTGAAGTAAACCCAAAAAGCCATGCAAATTCGTGTTGGGACTGTGACCCTGTGAAAGCTCAGCCACTGGGTCATTGTGTGGACCCTTGACACGGTGCATCCTTGTAGCTCTGGCCCTCGCAGGGTGTGGTCCAAAGGGACAAGCCATGTGTCCACTATCTGTCTGACAATGACCTATGGCTGAACACTCTGCTCGTAAAGCCTGATTTTATAAAATAGCTGTTGTAATGGAATATGTCTGACATCAGAAATGTCATATTAACAGCTTAGTAAAAAAAAAAAAAATCCCTAGTGCTATGGTAAGAAGGGATGTTTTCAAAGAGACCATAGATGAATATCAAAAAAAGAATGAAATCCACTGAATGTCAAATTGATCAGTGCATTTGAAAAAACTTCAAGACAAAGAGACGGTGAGGATTTATTTTCGAATAAAGAACAAGGCATGTGTCCAGTAGAGACAGACAAATATTTCAGGGCCAATATTGCAAGGGTGTGTATTTGTTTTTATGTAAATTTAATACCAAATGTAGGGTCTTACTGTCCATGCGAAAGGATTGACTGAGATTTTATCATTATAACCCTGTGTCCTAAGAGTGAGAAAGTCAGATAGGCGTTAAATCCAAAAAAAGTGAGATGTTAATGACAATGATTCAAGATTCCCTACGACAACAGTGATTTCAAGCCTGTGTGTATTGGTCTGAATAAGCTAGGTTGTGCTATAGTAACAAACACTTCCCTAAATCTCACTGGTTTACCTATTTCTCAGCCCCACAAAATCTCTGCCTATGCAGAGGTCCTTCCGGGCAGCTCACGACTCAATCTGCTTGCATGTAATAGCTATGAAATCTGGGGTGCTTAGTTTCAAGGTCACCATGGCAGCCGAAGAGAAAGCTCAAGGTAGCACATTGGCTTTTTTTTATTTTATTTTATTTTTTAAAGTAATCTCTACACTCAGTGGGGGGCTTGAACTCACCATCCTGAGATCAAGAGTTGAATGTTCTACTGACTGAGCCAGCCCCAGCACCTCAGCTTTGAGATGCTTTGGCCTATTGGCCACCTACATACAAAGGGGCTGAAAGATGTGGAAGCATGAGATATTCAGTGACAAGAAAGTGTCTGTCCCACCATTTGACCCTAACCTGTTAGGAGACGTTGAAGGTTAATCCCAATGGTTCTCCATTTTTCAATTGTTAGACTGATTCATGCCTACACGAACACCAGAAACTGATTAGTTTTTACTAATACTTCTTAATATTAGATTAAGCCTGACATTTCTTTTTTTCTCTAATCTGATTAGAGAAACTGATTAGAACCTCTTTACCCTCCCCAAACGCTTTAGTCCTATCACATTTTTGAAGAGCCTTCTTAGCAGACATCAGTGTTTCTCAACCTGCAAGAGGATTGGGCTCCCAGGCGCTGGCTGACTATCAGCTCCCGTGGTACCTACACATCTCCCAGCCCTGGGGACACCCTGGTAGGGCATTTATGAGACCTGAGTGCACAACGTTGTCAAAGGTTTTTGTTTCTTTCCATGCAGAATTTGCTTTGTTACATTACTTTCTACTTCGGGACTTGGTTTTGCTCACATTTTTTTTTTTTTTTAAGATTTTATTTATTTATTTGAGAGAGAGAGAATGAGAGAGAGCACATGAGAGGGGGGAGGGTCAGAGGGAGAAGCAGACTCCCCGCCGAACAGGGAGCCCAATGCGGGACTCGATCCAGGGACTCCAGGATCATGACCTGAGCCGAAGGCAGTCGCTTAACCAACTGAGCCACCCAGGCGCCCGGTTTTGCTCACATTAATTTGATGATTCTCTCTAGAAAGAATACCTGAACTGTGCAATTCTACCTTCCTACTTAACATCCTCGGTAAAGTGAGGTTGCTAGGTCCACTACCATTCGTGGAAAAATGGGGGTGGGAATATTCTGGGCTTCAGATCTTATTCTTTTTTGTTTAAACTTTGCTCAAAAAAAAATTTTTTTTTTTACCATGGATAAATCTCCATATAATATTTTCCAACAGAGTTAGCCAAGAACATATCTTCAGTGGGAAGCACTACATGTGTTACCATTTAACACTGATATATCACTTAAACATACATGCAATTGCAGTGCGCCTTACCCAGCCGTGTGAACTCATGCGGGTGGTACCGGATGGGTGTCCTGGGTTCCCTTCCAGCTCCCAAGCACTTTCATCATGCTGTGACCTTGACTGAGTCACTCAACATTGCTCTGCTAGGTTTCTATAGAGAGGCAAGAGATGAACAGAGATGACATGTGTAAATATATGTTCTTTGAGGAAAGGGAGGGTGTTATGTGATTTTAATAGCGAGGCGTGAGGACTTGGCTATGCACGTACACGATAAGTATCTTTTATGGGAGATGTTAACTCATCCTTGTGATTTTAAAAAAAGATGGGATTAACAGATTTTACTCTGTTCTGCTGAGATCCATGTAACAAGACTGGTCTTCTAAGATAACTTCTTCTCTTACCCTCAACCCCCAGAATCCCATGTTCAACTTCCTGGTCACTGTTCCGTTATCAAAAAGTGATGGGTTTGTTTCAAGTCTGCTTAAACCCTCTGCCTTTGTGTCTGCTAACGAAGCCGGAAAATCTTTTTTTTTTTTTTCTCATTTTAACAGCTGATTTGATTTTATTTATTTACTTTGGGATTGCTCAGACTTTGACTTTCCTTATCTCTGCTGGTCTTCACTTACAATCTCTGGGCTTGTTACATTAGAAAGGCACAATTGAGCAACACTTTCCAGGAAAGAAGGGTTTGGGGACCTGCTTCCTGGAAATATTAACAGACCCTTGGTGAGAAAAGACTTTTCCATTAAAATTGATTAGTAAAATCAAGACCAGAAGATGCTTTTGGCAATGTTTTTCAATGTGCTTGGTAACATTTTATTTCGAAGGATATTGATTAAATTTGTATTATTTTTGTAGCGCAACGATGTAGATCTAATAGTGTATTTTTAAGAATTACATTTCTTTATTAGATTAAGCCTGACATTTCTTTTTTTCTCTAACACCTCATCACGTAAGAGTTCTTGAAAAATCTAGGATAGCACTGACATCAAAATATTTCATTGATTAGTCAAAGAACGTGTCCACTGAGTAAAGAAAACAATGCTCAATCTACACTGTGTCCTTACGTGACAAAAGGCACCAAATAAATGTGAAATTTAGCTTGGAACCACATCGTGGAAAATACTGAGGACCAGGACCAGGAGTTTGGAATGTGTTAAGTAGAAGATGAAGATCCTTTAGAAGTTTTGAGGCCGTATTTTGCTTTAACAAAATAAGCTTGCCAGTATGGAGAATGGATTGAAAAAAGAAGATGAAGGAAAGAAGGCCAGTTAAGGGGAGAGTAGTTTAAGTGAGACCAAAGCTAGTCCAGTGACAATGAAAAGAAGGACAGGGAGACCGACAGAGCGATGTCTCAAAGATAACACGATCAGATCTTAGTAACCAATGGGGTAGAGGTGGTAGGGACTGAAAAGTGACAATCATAGAGGCAAATGATTAATGAACAAATGTGTGTCGTATTGATGGTAACAAGCAAAACCAATACTTCTAAATCCCCTCCTGCTCCCATACTTCTTTTTGATAGCACGCCCAGTCCAAATTTACTGGATCAATGACCGCCTCTGTCTGTATTATGTATGACAATCTCTGAGGCCAGTAACCATGGCCCTAGGATCTGTATTTTTTTTATCAGCTGATGCTAAAGGGAAGGCAAAGCAACAGGAGATTTAAAAAAAAAAACTAGTTCCTCCCTTATCTCAATAGCCTGCACACCAAACAAGGGCAGGGCATCCATATACAAAAAATGGGGTTACTGAGAACTCTGATTTTTCTCCATAGGCTCTGAGCTTCGGTACCTCGGTGACCAAAGAGCTATCTGACACTTCAGGCCCGCAGTGCCTCAGGACCACAGAGATGCTCCTTGGGGCAGAAGCATGGCTGCAACAGAGTGTTCTAGAGAGCTGAGCTTTAGAGATAAACTGGAATGTATTATTGATTTCTATTTGAATCCACGTATCACTAGATGGTCTTGGCATGACATTCATAAAGAATAAGAACTTTACAGTTTGTCCTCAACTAATTGCAGTGTCTGAACAATCTTCTTGGGCTACTGCTCAGATGACCTATTGAACCAAAGATGGGTTATCTCATCTCAGCGGACTGAACCCACAGACATAATAATGGTTCTCATGAGTGTGTAGAAGGACTCTGTAACTAAACTCTGTTTTTTTCTTGGGCATTTGGCTGAGATAAAAGAAAAGGAAAGAAAGGAATGGGACCTGTCTGTGTTCTCTAGCATGATTATTTGAGCCAGGCTTTAAGGAAAGACATATACCGATGATTCCATTCCACTGTCATTCCAATCAACACTCACTGAAAATCATGCAAGATACTGGAGAGATCAGAAAGCAGAACATACACTCAAAGAGCTGAATGACTGTTCAAGGAAATATGTGCTAATTCTCAATAGGTTACAAGAAGAGTGTCCCTGGGTTGTTGAATAAGGCATCATGAAGGAGCTGGAACTTAAATGAGGCCTTCAAAGAAAAGTAGTTCTTTAGCAAGTAAAGAAGTCAAAAGATAGAGTATCTGGGAAGTGAGAAGCATGGTCCCAAGCAAGAAAGCATTTGTGCTGGTCAGACAGAATAACTCAGATTGGCTTAAGATAGGGAGGGAGCTCCTTGGTTCATGTCACTGAAATGTATAGGGGTCCATCTTTAGGGACTTACGTGTCACCACCAGAACACGATCTCTCTCCATCTGTCAGTTCTGTTTTTCTCTGTGTTGACTTTATATTCAGAAAGGCTCTGAAATGTTGCAAAAAAATAGCTGACATTGGCTATAGGCTCACACTCTCTCTCTCCTCCATGGCCCCAGCAGACCAGTGGGAAACACCACTTCTTTCTAGCACATCCATCTCAAGATTGCCTCTGACTGGACCATCTCGGTTACCTACCCATGCCCGAACCTATCCCTGTGGTCAGGAAAATAAGATACACTGATCAGTCAAGTCTGGGCTATGTGCCTACTATGGATCCAGGGAATGGGGCCAAATATAACTGGCTATTGTTGGATATTATTGAAAAGACGTATTAAGAGATGTTCACTATAGCATTAACTCACCTGGATGTTGTATAGAACAACTTGAGATCAACAAAAGACAGCTTATTAGAATTATGAAAAATATGGTAGGAGTTAAGTACTGAGGTAAGATCAGCAAATGGTATGGATTTTTGCTGCAAAACATGGGAGATCACTGAAGACTTTTGAACTTTTGGGTTCAAATGACACTCTAATTTCAAATATCTGATTAAAAATGCTCTTTCATGGGGAAGAAAGTTTATTAGCTGCATTAAGATTATGTATTTATGGGAAAGTAGTGTGTTTGAGCGTATTCATATACAAACAAGTAAACAAGTATGGTTTTTTTTTAAGAATTTATTTTATTTATTTATTTATTTAGAAAGAGAGAGTGGGTGTGGGGGGGAGGGGCAGAGGGAGAAAGAATCTCAAGCAAACTCCCCACTGAGTGTGGATCCCAATGCAGGACTCAATCTCATGACCCTGAGATCATGACCTAAGCTGCAACCAAGAGTCGGATGCTTAATGACTGAGCCACCCAGACATCCCACAAGTAAAGCTTTCTAAATATTTATGAAGTTACATAAAAGTGTAAAAGAAGGCTTGATCTGTTTGATAAATTAATTCTATTAGAGTAACTTCACACATTGGCTGAAATGAATGTAAGATGAAGTAAAGAGAAGCCCCACATTTCTTTTTTTTTTTTTTTAAAGATTTTATTTATTTATTTGTCAGAGAGAGAGAGCACAAAGCAGGGGGAGTGGCAGGGAACTTGATTCAGGGCTCCATCCCAGGACCCTGAGGTCATGACCTGAGCCGAAGACAGACACTTAACCTACTGAGCCACCCAGGCATCCCAAGGCCCACATTTCTTTTATAACTCATCCATTCCTTTATTATAGTCCTCCTTCTACATGCAAGGCATTCTAACCATCATGGCTTGGATCCAAAGAGAAATACAGATTTGGACCCCTGCACCTGAATATTACTATGGAATAACAGAAAACTAACACGTACTTCTTCACCGAACCCCAAATCTGTACCAAGCAGTGAGCTAAGCAATAAACATACTCTGCAAGGTGAATATTGTCTCCATTTTACAGAGGAGTAAACTGAGGCTCAAAGAGTTTAAAGAAAATACCCCTAAGTAAAACACCTGGTAAATGTCAGGGACATAGAATTCAAAATCAGCCTGTGCCTTTCCACATCTCAACTTGCTAATGGTATCGTCTCCACAGTCACTGACTAGAGTCCCGGT